>NC_081142.1:372500-415000 GCF_958295425.1 Solea solea
ATAAATATGGTAAGTTGTAGTTGTAGTTGTTTGCTGCGAGGACACGCCTCCTCCACCCCCCCCCGACGCTCTGATTTCCATTATTGGCACTTGAGTTGACAGTGTTCATACTTGCCTGAGGAATGCCCCGTTAATGTTAATGCAGTGTTTAATCTGCTGCCATGACCTACAACTGATCAGACTTGTTTTTCTTTGGCTTCCCTCTTTAATCTCATAAACTTCAGAAATAGAGAATGCACACATGGACTGTGTGAGGGTACAAAAGAAAATGAATAATTACAAATAAAGATTCTCTCTGTGATAAACATGAACACTGAATATATGTGTTCTATATAATAGATAACACTATAATATAGATATACACACATGGGTTTTAGTGTCACTTGGTAGTTAATGTGCAAATGGTCGTTTAGCCCAGTCACAGTAGGTTTAGGACTGACAATAAAGCCGTACTTACTTACTTACTTACTTACTTACTTACCTATCTACTCACCTACTTCGAGATAAATACTGACGGACCTATCTGCTCCTACCTACCCACTCACCTACCAGCCTACCTACCTACCTACCTCAACTTACCTAACTACCGACATCTACCTAACTTACCCCCTAGATATCTACCTACCTACTTACTTACTTACTTACCTAACTACCTACCTAGTTATGTACATACCTGCATTTTTGGACTGTGGGAGGAAGCCGGAGAACCCGGAGAGAACCCACGCACACACGGGGAGAACATGCAAACTCCATGCAGAAAGGCCCTTGTTCCAAGGCGAGAGTGCTAACCACTATACCACCGTGTGGCCCAGGCCTTATTTATTATTATTAAGTATTATTACTTATATATATATATATAGGGGCAAAATATTTTAATGTCATTATTATTCTGGGTTTTTTCATAAGGTAAAATCTAATCAAATAAACTGAATTATTTATTTATATGTTTATTTCAGTCATGTCAGTTAGATCACTCATCATCACACATCATCGTAGTGTAGTTCACACAGTACACATAACCCAAAGGGAAAGTGGGAGAAGCAAAAGCTTATCTAGTCCCGCCCCCATTACCCACAGAATACATATTTTCATCGTACAATACATAATTATTCTTTTTCTTATGACATTTTGACAAAAACATGTTTCAGCATCAGGTATCACTCAGAGATGCAGTCAATCAGACTCCATGTGTGTCTGTACATGTGTCCATGATATTCCGTCACATGTTCAACGTCCCAAAAGTCACAAAATGATCCAATCAATAGAGTTCATTCATCAGGTTAACTATTAGGTTGGATGGTGTGATTTGTTTGTTTTTTCATGCTTAGGGCCCCCTATAGGTTTGGGCCGGCCCTGATAAATACAAACCATATGTTGTCATTTCTTGTTTCAGATTTAAATGAATTTTATTTACTGTCAAAAACAACATCATCGTGTGTCTCAGCTCAGTCTCACACTGTCATAATGATTTACTCTTTTATTTTTCACAAACTTCCTGTGAGCTCAGGCACGACTGTGAGTTCAGACTTGTCAGGGATGTTTTTTATTATTAGTTTGCACACGCACACACATGCACACACACATGCACACGCACACACACACACACACACACACACACACACACTTTCAAGTCATAAACCACAGTAATGTGAGTATGTGTGAGAGAGTGAGTGCATGCATAAATTGGTTTGGAGGGGGCGGGGCTTGTGTTGCTCTGCTGCTTATCTCCGCCCACCTTTGGACTCCACAATAAAGTGCCCTTAGAAGGAAAGCCTGTCACACAGACAGTAAACTTTTCTTTTCTTCCTCCTGAGTGGAGCTGCAGCAGCACAAGCTGCTCAGTCACAGACTGACATGGAGTCACAGAGCAGCCGACTGTAGCTTCACTGGCCTCTTTAATCCACAGTAAGTGCAACATTACACAACATGTCACACTCTATGGATGTCTCTCCGTCTCACTGTCTCTCTGTCTCACTGTCTCTCTGTCTCACTGTCTCTCTGTCTCTCTGTCTCACTGTCTCTCTGTCTCAGTGTCTCTCTGTCTCACTGTCTCTCTGTCTCACTGTCTCTCTGTCTCACTGTCTCACTGTCTCTCTGTCTCTCTGTCTCACTGTCTCTCTGTCTCAGTGTCTCTCTGTCTCAGTGTCTCACTGTCTCAGTGTCTCTCTGTCTCAGTTTCTCATTGTCTCTCTGTCTCAGTGTCTCTCTGTCTCAGTGTCTCTCTGTCTCAGTGTCTCAGTGTCTCTCTGTCTCAGTGTCTCTCTGTCTCAGTGTCTCTCTGTCTCAGTGTCTCTCTGTCTCTCTGTCTCAGTGTCTCAGTGTCTCTCTGTCTCAGTGTCTCTGTGTCTTAGTGTCTCTCTGTCTCAGTGTCTCTGTCTCAGTTTCTCAGTGTCTCAGTGTCTCTCTGTCTCAGTGTCTCAGTGTCTCTCTGTGCAGCCTGAGCTTCTTAAATCCTGCAGCTTTATTATTAAACAATGTGCACACAATAATCCGGGTCTGTGTTGCAGGATAATCTCCAGAAGTGTCTCCTCTCTCTGCTGCTGTTGGAGGAGGAAGAGGAGGAGGAGGAGGAGGAGGAGGAGGAGGAGGAGGAGAAGCGCTGGTAGTAGTTGTTGTTGTTGTTGGAGACCGTGCGTCCCCGGCAGCGGTGGCCGCGCTGTGAGGCGCTGGAGGCGGCGGAGGTGAGCTGCGCGCTCCGCGGCGCATGACCGCGGTATGGAGATGTTGCGCCGCTCCTCTGTGTTTGCCGCTGAAGTCTTCGACCGCTCGCCCACCGACAAGGAGCTGGTGTCCCAGGCCAAAGCTCTGTGCAGGGACTACATCCATTCCAGGCTGAACCGTGCCGGGATAGGCTGGTCCAACCCGGAGCACGGGCTGTCTGCGTCAGGGGGGGCATTAGGGGAGATATCTGTGGTTCTGCTGTGGCTGGGTGAGTCTTACTTATTTTATTTACTTGAACTTTATTACCATGCTTAAAACACACTAGACCTGGATTAAGAATATTCATATAGAAAATATTCCTGTTATATAATCTTCATACTATATATATGAACAGATGTTTACAATGAGTTGATTCTCACCAGTGCTGAGGGAGCAAAGGTCACGAAACTTAAGTGTTATATCTACATAAAGTAGGGCTGAAACGATTGTTAATCGATTATTCATTGATTTATTGATAATTGATCGTTAAAACTTCTCATATGTGAACATTTTCTGGTGTCTTGTTTTCTATGACAAAGAAAACATTTTGGTTTGTAGACAAAACAAGACATTTGAGAACATCGTCATTGATCAACATTTTATGGACCAATCAATGAGCAAATATAATGATGTCAATGTCTTTATTAACCCTAATAAATACTAATAAATGACGCCAGCTTAATATTCAGGTCTTTTTTGAGCATTACGTGAATATTGTTGTCGTATGAGTCTAATGTGGTAATGCTAATGTGTCAGGATAAGGACCTACTTTGAGGGACACTTTACTGTGACCAGTCCACGCCGCACCTGTGCAAGAATCATGCTCTTTAATCAGCATCTTGATATGACTCACCTGCCGGGTGGAGGGAGTATTGTGATGAAGGTGTAGCGCTCACTCATTTCAAATTATTCCTGAACCAAATCTCACCGAAATCTTACATCTTTCACTTGGAATCATGAAATATGGGACAATAACAGATAATAAAGCAGGCGACACAAGCAGTGATGCAGTGGCTAGCATTGTTGCCTCACAGCAAGAGGAACGCCTCTTCGGACCCTGTCCGGCCAAGGGTCTTTCCTACCATGCGTATGGGTTTCCTGTGGGTACTCCAGCTTCCTCCCACAGTCCAAAAACATGCAGACACTAAATTTGTATTTGTTTGCATTTCTAACAGGAATAGTATCATAATAACCAGCGCTTCCCTTGGCTACCAGTGTGAAATGGTACGATAAGGTCAGGGTGGAGCTAGACAGAGCTGCTGGATGTCCTCAATTGTTGTTTGTTGTGTCGCGTTCAATGTCGTCCTTTGCTGTTATCGCACAAAGACGACGTCACACTACAAGTAAAGGTACTGTAGTGTACTGTAGTGTACTGTAGTGTACTGTAGTGTACTGTATTTCAAACCGAACCGTACTGTGATGGAAACACAGCACATGTTGGCCCTGCGATGGACCGCTGACCTTTCGAACGTGTGACCCGGCCTTTCACCCCCTGGAGACCCTCATGTGGAGGCTCACTGGTGACTTTAAAGTCTGTGCAACGTATGTGCAGCTGACCGACTTCCAGTAGATGCAAATATCTAATCACATGTAGAGATTGTTAAGACGAGCTGCTGAAGTTCAAACCGAGCATCAAAATGGAGGAAAAAGGTGATTTAATGGAGCTTTTCCATTGTACAGGTCTAGCACTACTCGACTGGTTTTTCTTTGCTTTTCCATGATGGATAGAACCTGGTATTTTCTTTGGGACCTGCTCTGGCAAGGTTCCAAAATGTGACGTCAACAGTCTGCTGGTCACTCACTGGTCAGACAGTGTTGTCAATGGAAGAGTCATTTGAGCCGAACTGTATCAGTTCAGTTAAAGAGTTCTGAAATGTGTGTTCATCTCTAACAACATTTAGAAAATCAATCAATATATCATATAATCAGTGATGTTAGTTGCAGTCCTACCACTCACTGAACTGTTCTTTAGAAATACAGACATGAAAAAGATGAATCAGTTAAACATGGAAAACAATATGACTGAACGCACAGTTGTCTTTGTGGGGGTGGAGTTAACTGGTTGAAGCCTTTCAGAAACATTAACTTCACTCAAAGACTTTGAAGTGATTCCAGGATCCCCAGCAAATAACAAAGGGACACAGCTTCATCTCAGACGCTGCTTCCTGTTTGGATGTTTGCCCACTATGAACACTGAGGTTTCACTTTACTGTCACTGAGAGTTTTTTGAAAAATGCTTGTGCTGATTTCTAACAGGATGGTTTGGCAGATGTGTGGGTATGAGTTTGAAAACTGTCTGAGCCCAAAATCTGTTGTCCGTTGTCAGTCAGTTACTTTTGGACTTTGGTCCTTTTAAAGTGAATCCAGTTCTACAGCTCATAAATGAAAAGTCAATTCATTTCACAAAGTTCACATTCCCCATGTATTGCTAATCATTGTCAGGTTGTAAATTCTTCTTAGCTCAAAAGTTAACAAATGACACCATTAGCATTTAATCAAACAAACACACAAGTTTGTTTGTTTTTTTAAATGTATACGTCTAAAAGGTCTAAAAGGACATTTCTGCACATTTGGTTAGGGACCCAAGATGTGACCCAACCCAGTCTGAGGGAACCACTGTTATAGCAGGTTTATCTAAAATAGACCATGTTGTAGATTTTGTCGAGAATTGTGCTGAAATGTGATTCTTTTGGCAGGGCGACGGTAGCTCAGTGGTAGAGTGAGGTGTCTTTCAACTTGAAGGTTGTGGGTTCAATTCCAGGCTCTGATGTGTTCTTGGGCAAGACACTTAATAAAGATGAATGGTACAACTGTAGTGTAAAGCAGCTTTGAGTGGTTATCGAGACTAGTAAAGTGCTATATAAATACAAACCATTTACCATTACAGCACTAGCACTAGCACGAGCGACCTGTCCTGTTAGTACCCCACCGTTCACCTTATGTCAGCCGGGATTTGCTCCAGCCCTCGACGACCCACATACAGAAGAAGGAAGCGCCACATTACTCAGTGAGTGAGTTATCGTCTGACTTTGTTTTTGTTGTGTCCAGGTGACGAGTTGGAGTACCTTCGACCCAATGTTTACCGCAACGTAGCGCGACAGTTGAACATCACCGTGGCGTCAGAGGGTGTGGTGTCTGACGCCTTCCTGGCTGTGGCTGCAGACATTTTCTCCACAGGTGAGTCCTCATTTGCTGTGTTTCCATTATGGCATGGTAGGGTTTGGTTTGGTTCAGAAGGGTACGGTTTGGAATCCTAAAGCCTTGGGTCAGCCCTGCGTTCCGACTGAGAACAGAACCCGGGGTGTGGGCTGTGCCCCAACGGACGCGGAGCATGAGGTCATACCAGTGCGGCAACAATAAATGATGACACCGGTTTGTGGCTTTGATGGATGGATAGGTAGACAGACAGGCAGACAGACAGGCAGACAGACAGACAGACAGACAGATAGATAGATGATCAGTCGACAAATGGCCTCAAATGACGACCGTACCATTTTACCATTTTACTCTGGTACTCCAATGGAAGGGTACCAAAGGATGTAACAGTTACTGTACTGAACCAAACCAAACCGTTCCACTCAGTGGAAACATGGCTAAAGTGTGTAGTGCTGTTGTAAACCATGCTGTGCAAGCAAGCCTGCATCACAAGACTGCTTTTTTTATCTGGTTCATCTCTGACCCTCACAAACTTGGGCTTAAAAGTAAAGGATTTGTCCTTTTAGGGAAGTTGCTCTTTTAGAAGCAGGATGTACAGAGCTCAAGACTAAAGAGACAAAGACAGAGACAGAGAGAACTTATGTTACCACTCCTATGAATGGTTATTCTGTAAATGACAGTACACCTGATATAAGAGGGATTTCAGTCTAGATTTCCATGTAAACACTCCGTAAGATGTCTAACCACAGGCTTCTCCAGTTAATCATTATCCCTGCAGTAAAAGGAAACCCAGGCAAAACATTCAGTCCTTATTAGGTGAATGTGATTGTTACAGACAGTTTGGACCCCACCCATGCTGAGTTCAGTCATGAATCTCTGCTGGCTTAATCCTCGGGGAATGTTACAAAGCAATGTGCTGCAAAGGTAATTAAGAGTCAAACGCAAACAGGAGAAATCAGGTTAGGCGGCTCTTTAAAAAACAACTAAAAACTGTTGTCTACAAATACTGTACCTCAATCCAAACATGGGGTTTTGTTAGAGGATTTATATATATATAATATAAAATAGGCTTTAAACATTGTCCTCAATGATAGCAGTCTGAGGCTATATGGGGTGACACTACATTGAACCCAAGACCACACATCAACCCAAAAGCAACTCTATTATCTTGCTGTTCATTGCATTCATTGCTAAAACTAAGGGTCCTTATGAGGCTCTGATGTTATGTTTGCCCACCCTGACCACAGACTGACGGTTGGCACACGGAAGTCCTGGGCAGCAGTAGATAATGACCTCAGACTTTTCTGAGATGAGAGATTCCTTCAGTGCTCCGGAAAATACAGAATTTCCTTGGACTTAACATTTTTAAGCCACTTTTAGATAATTGTTTTGGTTCTGCAGTCTATGCCCTTTTGACGTTAACGTATAGTTAACGCCATCGTTAATCCATAAAAGGATTCTCGCAGACAAAAGCCAGATGTTCGTGCACGTGACGCGGAACCAAGCCATGGTGTGTGTGTGTGTGTTAGGTGGTGACCCACACTGTATACATCAGGGGTCTCAAACAAAAAATTATTCAAATTATAACAAATACTGACCAACAGTGAACAACAATAATACACTTGGTTACATTTGAATCATATTTAATCATTTAAGAGCTTGTTTAGTGTTTTGATTACTATAACTGTTTTTGTTGTTTACAGATTCCTTTTGCATCATAAATATATTTTTTTGTTGTGAACTACAGTATATATCAAAACAAACACTTTTAGATATACATTTAATTTCTACTCACTAAACATTTTCCTGAGCCTTTTTCACTCGACCGGCCCCCTCCTGACCAGCCTAGAAGTTCACTGGCCCCCAGGTCTTTTTGAGTTTGAGTCCCCTGGTAATCATGGTACACAGTGGGGCTGCCAATAGATTAAAGGAAGAGATAGATACTTTATTGATCCCGAAGGAAATTCAAGCATCCAATAGCAGTAACATACATTGAACATACACAGGACACAGTAAGTCAAGTCCAATCACGTCACTTTTATTTATATAACCAAACATCCCAAACACAGTTTATTGCCTTAAAGGGCTTTACAGCCTGTAATGGGGGGAAAATACTCAGGACGGACCAGAGGGGAGGGATCTCTCTCCAAGGACAAACATAGTAATAGTAATAGTAAACAACAGAGGACAAGCTTTGTTTGCGGTGCACGGAAGTGACTATTCTGTGTCAACCAGTCAACGGACTGCAGTGTGTCTCACACCCTTTACATCCCTGTGCATGGTGCCTCAGGTGCTACAAAGGGGGAGGGTAATGGATTGGTTCTTTTGGTACCCGTCTTCATGTTTTACACTAGAAATGCAAATGATTGCATAATATACAGGGAAGGTAAGTTTATTTATTTAGCACTATTCATACACAGGGCAACTCAAGTGCTTTACAAGGGCATAGAAATGCATGGAGAAAATCACAGAATAAAAGCAAGACATTCAAATTAGAATAGTACTTCAAATCATGAGAGATAAAGGTGTGATTTGCCAAAACAAAGTGCATTTAAACACAAGAGTGAATTAATAACTGAAATGATTATTTCCAAATTTAAGAGAAAGCTGCAGTAAATAAGGATGTTTTCAGGCCTGAGCTGACCTCAGGTGTTCAGGACGTTTGTTCCACAGCTGAGGAGCAGAAGAACTGAATGCTGCTTCACTTTGTTTGATTCTGCATCTGGGAAACACACAGTAAACCTGTTCCTGATGATCTTAGAGCTCTGGATGCTTCATAGGGAAATAACAAGTCTAAGATGTATTTTGGTGCAAGACCATTCAGTGCTCTGTAGACCAAGAGTCAGATTTTGGAATCTATCGTTTGACTCACAGGAAGCCAGTGTAGTGATCTGAGGACCACTGTGATGTGGTCCACTTTCCTGGTGTTAGTCACGACTCCAGTCTTCAATTCATTTACCGTATGTTCCGGACTATAAGTCGCGCTTTTTTTGTAGTTTGGCTGGCCATGCCACCTATATTTATATATCAAAAAAAATACGCTATGTCATCTATGACCACAAGAGGGCACCATCCACACTTGTGACAATTGAGCACTGCTACTGCACCACCGAAGAAATGACAAGACTAAACCATAAAGGCAGAGAGAACACAGATAAAATGCCACCTAAAAGAAAAAGCTGTACCGCAGAATTTAAACTGCAAAGTATGCACCTGACAAAGGTAATCGAGCAGCAGGAAGAGAGAAAGAAAGTTTGAAGGGAGTGAAAAACCCGTCAGGGACTGGTGATGAGCAGAGGTAACTCTTACTTTTCTTACTCTATGAAAATATCAAAAAATACTAATCACGGGCTGAAAGCACGATGGCCAGAGCTGGAGGGACGAGTCCACAAATGGGTTCTTGAACAGCGCGCTGCTGGAAAGGGCTGATCAACGCTGCTGTTATGTCTCCATGCACATGTAGTTGCCAAGGAGATGAAACCCTAACCCTTCTTGGTGCAATCGCTTCATGCAACACCTGTCAATCAGAGCACGGACCACGATGTGTCAGAAACTGCCACCTGACTTCCAAACCTAGGCCGACAGTTTCCGTGCATTCATTGAAAAGCAGGCAACGACAGATGTGACTAATACTCCGGTACAAAGCAAGCCCAACAACAAATAACCGTCTTTGCCTCAAGGAGGCAGCACTGACCACTTCTGTGCTGCCCAATTCCAGATTAAATCAGATTTAAGGGGAAATAAAACCATGTCTTCTCAGGTTAACCTGGCCCATTGTCTGATTTTGACAAATGCCAAGGAGTGGGCTGAGAGCTGAGTGAGGGAGGGAGAGTGGGGGAGCAGTGCAGGGGGAGTGGTCTGGTAGTGAAATCTGACACCGAGTTGCAGGTGAGTGAGGTGGAGAGACAACAAAGTGCCACCTCCGGCTTTTATAGAAGGGGGAGGAGTCTGGGACAACGAGCCTTGTGCTGGTTGGGTAAGAGGGTGAAGAAAGTGATGGATTAAGAAAACCAATGGCAAAATATGTTGCTGGTGTTTGAGCAGAGAGGCAGTAGATACACCGACTTTTATGTATATGCCAATGCTTGACACTAAACTGTGAAGATGAGCGAATAATATCAGTAGATATTCTACATATACACTGGTTTACACCGAAAATAAAATAAAAAAACCCTCTTAGTGGGTTTAAGAGGAAGATATTCTCTATTGTTATATATTGGATTCTAGGAGTTAATCAGAGAACGAGGACTGTAGCAGTCATACTGTATAAACGCTGCAGAAACAGTCTGAGGCTTTGCCTGTGAAAACTTTACTCAACACTTGGACTAAGTTGGAAAAATCATCTGCTCACTTATCAAGTGGAGCTCCGAGCTTCATGTTTGGATTTCCTTCTCTGTGGGTTGGACAGGCACGCAGGCCCTAATGCCTGGCTGCTGCTGCTGCTGCTGCCGTCGCTGCTGCTGCTGCCGCTGCTGCTGCCGCTGCTGCTGCCTCTGCTGCTGCTGCTGCTGCTGCTGCCGCTGCGGTTTCCTGATTTGTTGATCTGTCTTTGGGGAGCGCTGCTGACAGAGACTTTTTCTGCACTAAAACCTAAGTCAACTATACTCAAACAGAGCATTTCTGTTCAATCTGTTCATGCATCAGACATTAGGATGTAGATCCAGCCTTGGCCCAAAAGCAGTCTCCTCATGGCCCACCTACTGGTCCCATCTGAACTCTGAACACTCAAAAAACGACGACACACATTCTTACAATAGTACTGACCATGAATGCAGCACTCTGTGATAGCATTGATCATTTTTTTCTTTTGTATTCTATAATCTAAATTATGACAAAAAAAAAAAGATTAGACCTAATACTGTGCTCTATTTTGCTTTTATGCACTTTAAGGTGTGTGAAGGACTGGTATGAGCAAAATGTTTATGTTTGAAACATTACTGCCAGCACAGGTATACTTATATTTATTTATTATAATACATACATTTGTGCTGGTTTCAAATTTAGAAAATGAAACAAATATTCTGCTGCTTACTGGCTTACAGAAAGTGTCTGGCCCAGCTAAACATGTGGCCAGACTTGTCCTAACAGCTGTGTCCCCTGTGTGTCCCTGTCAGGTATAACGTGGGGAAAGGTGGTGTCTCTGTACGCCGTGGCCGGGGCCTTGGCCGTGGACTGTGTCCGTCACGGTCACCCAGCCATGGTCCACACCATCGTCGACTGCATGGGCGAGTTTGTCCGCAAGAGTCTCACCTCCTGGTTAAAAAGAAGAGGTGGCTGGGTGAGAGGAAGTTGTGTTGTTTGTTTGTTTTTACTGCTGATGACTTGGAGTGTACGTTCAGAGATGTAAAACTACACTAATAGGTTTAAGGAACTGAATATTAAGACAGCTAGTTATGTTTTAATTCATTTATTATCACCTGGAAATGTGTTAGCATACAATGAGATAGTTCTGTTACACTGGAGCTATGTTTGCTTTACAGTGTGTAAAACATTTATTGGTGAGGTTGCGTGTTGCAGCTGAATATCCCTCAGCTCACCCGTCCCTTCCGAGTGTGTCGAGGACCTTCTGTATGTAGCCTTCTGTTAGGTGATGTTTCGTTTGTGGCCTTTGTAGAGCTCACCCGGCTCCTGAAAGCAACAAAAAAAACCAACAACAATTCATTTAATCCACTGAGTGTACACAACAATAAGTAAACAAGTATAGTTACTTTATCTTCAGTTTCTGCTAAATGAAAACACACTGGACCTTTAAGAAATGATTGAGTTTGTTGCTATATGCAACCTATGCCACTAAATCTTACATAGTGGTACTTAAACATGACAGATATCACATTATCAATTAGAGCTTTGATGAGAATAAAAAAATAGAAAGGCTCTAATATTATAGATTAATATGAACTCTCAAATGTATTATGTGATGATGTAAAACTACAGTAAAACTGGTGTAGGATTTCTCATTTATTCACACTCTTCAGGCAGTATGGTGACAAAAAGCAACCCATGGAACCCAGTGTAAAACAAACCTTGGTCAATTATGTCTTTATAGTTTGCTGATTCACATTAAACAAAGGGAAAAATAACGAGCAGAAATAGTTGTGGTTTGGACAACAGCGAGAGTAAGGTGGTAAAGTAAAGGTGACGTTGTGCATCGATACCAAATCATTCAAGATTCCACTGGGAATGGGACAACACTCAGGCTCACAGCTTGAATAATTGCAGTTTTGATGACTGGAAATATAAAATTATTAAATGGTGAGGTTACATTTAGATTTATTTATTTATTTATTCTGGAAATGAAAGGGAGACAATCAAGTGACACTTTTGCCACAATAAGCAACAAGGCCCTGCAATGGGCCTCTGTGTGTGTGTGTGTGTGTGTGTGTGTGCTGCTCTGTGACCAAACAAATGAACCTTCTTGTCTTCAGAAACATGAGTGTTGAGAATAAGTGGAGTGTGACAAAACAAAGAGCAATGCATTGTATAACTGACCTCATGAGCACAAATGAGGGATTTGTCTGTGTCTCACAGCTGCAGCTGAAACTCAAACTGAGACAAAGACAAACACTGACCTGACTGTGGTGTTTTATTAGTAACAGAAAAAATGCTTATTTGCTCCATGGAGTTTGGTGCAGGAGGGTAAGCAGTTTACACATGTCAGGTTATTATTTCAGGTTTTTTGTAGTGCAGATCTAGCTCTGTGACCACACACCAAAAAACATAAACTATCCTTTTATCTTTTTCTATCTATTTCACCAATTCCAATGAACAACTCAACTAGAAGTTGATTTACATTATAATATAAAGGTTATTATGGAATTATTGATCAATCATGCCTAGTCTTGATTAAAGACATTAGCATAAGGCTTCAACATAATGACATGATATAATGGTATAATAGATGGTTGGCGTGAGATCACAGTGTGAGCCTTGGCTTTGCAAAGACATATTTGTGCTTATGTTTTCCATCCTTTCACTGCATATTCTCAGAATATGAAGAAAATCAACAACACGTGTCCTCTCTGCTGTCCTCTCTGCTGTCACAGGTGGACGTCACAAAGTGCGTGGTCAACACTGACCCCAGCTTCCACTCGCACTGGCTGGTGACCGCTGCCTGTGCTTTTGGACACTATGTGAAGGCCATCGTGTTGTACCTGCTGAGAGAGAGGTGAACGACGGAGAGCAAAGCCACCGGCACTGCACGCCACCGCTGCCCTGAAGCATCCACTGCTTTGGATTATGTTTACACTCATTTGCACTGAGCCTTCATTGATGGACACATAATCCCCTGAACACAGACTCCCTTCGCTTCCTCTGCTCCCACGTGACTATTTATTATTATATGAATGTATAAAATCACTAATATTTTTAGCTTTTCATTTTCCCACAAACAGCAGGTTTTCATGCCTGTTTGAGTCGCGGTTTGGCCTCCCCTAGTGGCTGAAATGATAACTGCTTTTATTTTGGCACATAAATGGATGATTGGGTAGGGCTGCAACGATTACTTGATGAATCATCGTCAACTAACTTTTATAATTGATCAAATTAGTTTAAGAAAAATAATATTTTTTGGTTCTTTACTTCATATTACAAGGAAATGATTGTGGTTTGTGGACGAAAAACAAGACATTTCAGGTTTGGTCAATATATTTCAAGAATTTCTAACATTTTATGGGCCAAACAGTTATTCTATTAATGGAGAAAATAATCGTCAGATTAATCGATAATGAAAATAATTGCTCGTTTCATTCATGAAGACTCTCGTGTCTCTGCTTTTCACCTGGACACAAGCTGTCGATTGCATGTTAGATTAATGGAAACTATTTTTCTTAATGCAGATGTATGTTTTACCTTCAACAATCCTGTCTCTGTTCAGGGTTTTTTTATTATTATTTTTTTTATTAATCATCACAATAGCTAGCATCTAGCAATAGCGACAAAGTCAGTATTGAGAACTGTTTTTCCTTCATTTCGTTCTGAATTGAATTGAAGATCAACAGTTTCAATCTTGTATTATAGTTAATGTACAGACTCATGTTATCAGAATAATCAGTGAACTGAAATAACACATTCGAACTGAGGTTCTATTTGTGTATAAATGTTTTAAAGGGATAGTTTGGGTGCTTTTAAAGGAATACTTCACTGATTTGCATTTAGCTTTGTATTACTAGAATAGGGGTAGTATTTTTGAAAAATTGTGCTTCCCAATTTCCCACTTTCCTCTGAGTTGAGAAATATCTTTATTCTTTTTTTTGTTACGTGCTCACCAGGGACACTTGGTCCAAGCCTCGGTCGAAGGTTTGACATTTTACCCTAACTCTGCACTGTCAAAGATATGTGTTGCTTTGGAATTGGCTCACTCCCTGCATCAAAGTCCACTGAGAAAGGCAGTGATTTTACATAATGGCACAAAGGATTCAGTTCATCTCACTTCACGGTGCTAAAGATATTTTCTCTATGGACTTTGGTGTGGGTTAGTTAACGGTTTACAAACTTAAGTATATCCCAGTAGTAAAATGAAGTGGTGAACATATTCTTAAAATATCATAGACTTCAGCTGGTGTCGATTTTATGTTGCTCAAATTAGGGCTGAACAATTCAGCGAAATGTTATCAAAATCACATTACGGCCTACTGCAATTTACAAATCCAAAATGTGTGTCAAATTACAATTTTGAAATTAATTGAATTGTCCTCGATATTTATTCAAAATCTTTCAGCTCTAGCTAAAAGTGACTCAAACCTTTTCATTGTGTCAGTATTTCATAAAACCACTCTTCAAAAAATCTTTAACACAAAGAAAACAAAAACAAAATGTGGCCCCCTGCCCAAATTGAAACCTCGTATTTCAGACAGCTCTTTACATTCAATGAACTTGATGCTGTTCTACTGTGATTCCATGTATTTTATTGGATTGTGATGGCAGATGTGCAAAGTTTAAGTATGTTCCTTGTAAGTTTGAGCACTTTTAATAACATTTCAGTTCATGTAAGAGTAAGATTTTATTCCATGAATAATTTCACTTTGATGTGGCATGTTTTTTCGATTTTGTGATCTAAACAAAATAAATGTCTGTGTATTTAACAGTGAATAAGTTAATACACTCTTCCTGGTGAATTCTTAAATAAAACCCATACCTTTTGTGAAATGGTAGAGGGAATGTTCTGAACGAGTATGTTGATGTACAACTTGTTGGGGTCAGCTGGGAAGTGCTGACTCTAGTAAGTAGAATGATGTCAATGTTGGAAGAACATGCAGCTGAGAATGCTGAGTCATGTCCTCACGCCGTGTCCGCCTTTGATCCGCCCTCAGTATATGACACAAATAAATACAAACCTCAAAATAACACAGCATTCCTTTATGAAACAGTCCGTGTATGGTTTTTGACATATGATTGAAAGTGTCCACAGAATAGGGGGACATTTTGTTGACTTTACATTTGTGTACGTGAAATTTGCAACGTGAACAATAGTTTGTCCTTCCTCTCACCGCGTATTGGATGTCGTGGGAAAAGCCCCGCCTCTTTCGGAATTCCTCAGCTGGACTCTCCTCCCATTGGTGGAGAGGGTCGGAGAGCAGAAAACAACAAACAAGATAGGGTGAGGACCGTCGGGATGGATGCAGGTGAGCGAGTCCTCACAGCAATAAAAAGCTGTATTTCTTCTCGAGTTGATCAAACTGGTCAACACATGGACTAGTCACAACACAGAGGGATACAAATATACACCTCTGTCATGGTGGACTTGTATTTTCAGCCAATACAGCGCCTTATTTCTTCATAGCCTCGGTGACGTTAGCCCGCTAAAGTGATGACTAAAGCTAACTGCTAACTGTCGCTAGCCTGCTGGTATTGCTTAATGCAGTGACTTCCTGACGTTGACAGCTCAATGTTCTGTCCTCTAACTTCCTGTTACGTGTCCAACATGAAGTCAGTCTTAGTGACTTGTGCGTCTGTTGCGTCTTTTTTCCCACCTTAACGTGACTAGTGCTAGTTAGTGCTAACGTGGTGCTCCGCCCAAGACCAACACAACCGAGCCGACGCTGTCCTGTCACCGTCACGTGCACACATGCTACGTCTCTGCTGGCTAATGTTGTTAGCTTTGAGAGAGAGACAGAGAGAGAGAGACAGAGAGAGAGAGAGAGAGAGGTTGTCTTTGTGTTGTGTGTCAGGTAACTGTAGTCAACGTTTGACCTGTTAAACCAGGGCAAGAAAACAATAGCATTTGATATTGCTATATAATTGTTCTTCAATAGCTATCAAAATGTCCAGATAGGTCAACAGTGCGATAGATTTAACATATGATTGAGCTTCCATTTTGGTGATACAGCAGTTTAAGTGCCTGTTACCTGTAACTATTACACTTGTAAACACAATCGTCAGAGTTTATTAGAATAAAGTTTATTATTAGTATAAGTTTAGTTTACGACACAATGTATAATTCAGTTCACTTGGGCACAGCTAGAGAATAAATAAGAGTTGAAATACAAATATTCCAATGTCACAATAAAATATTTACAAAATGTAAAGTAAAATATAAATATAAGAACATGCACTCCTCAAAAAGAATGGGAATATCAAAAAACAACACGAGTATTAGAATTTGTGCATTTTGCAAATGTGCAGAATTGATTTTTTTTTATGTATGTGCTATCTACAGAAAGTGCCCATTAAGTGCAGTTGTAGTGGTTTATCCAACATTTTATTACACTTTAATGTTTGATGCATCCATAATTTTGCATTTTCCCGCTTTGCCACTTCTTCTTGTTTAGTCATGCACCAACAACCAGGCCATGTTCACTTAAAAAGTCACCCTAACTTTGTGGAGCTTGATTTAAAGGTGTGTCCCTTTTCTGCATGAAAAACACATCAATATGAAAGGTGAACCTTTATTTTATCCCACAGGAAGAATCCTCCACTTGCTGCCTTGCATTTGAAATGAGACCTTGGTTAACCTAAAGATGCATGGGTTTGAAATGCTCGCTAGTGTTTTTGTAGGTGTATATATAGAACATCGTTACTGGAAATGCCTGCACTTCTTCTCGAGCAACTAATGGATACCACATCTTTACTACCAGACAAATAGCTTCACTTAAATCAGCTGGATCACATTGCTACTGATCATTTACCACAAGCCCACAGCTGACAAACAGCATGTCTTGTTTTGCAGCTACCTTGACGTATGACACACTTCGCTTTGGAGAGTTTGAAGATTTTCCTGAGACCTCGGAGCCAGTGTGGATCCTAGGCAAAGAATACAATGCACTCGCAGGTAGGACTGGGAGTTCATGTGTATATGAGACCGAGAAGAGTCAAAGTATCGTTTGGGATTTTTAAAGTGAGGCTGTGTGAGGTATTTATAAGTCGTGTTTCCATTGAGTGAACAGTTCAGTTTGGTACAGTACGGTATTTATTTTTTTGCTTTTCCATTAGGAATAGTAGCAACATAACCATATTTTGGCACCCTTGCTTAGGGGTACCAGAGTAAAATGGTACAGGAAGGTCAGTAAACTGATTGGGTGACCCAGGGCTTTATGATTCTAAACCATACTGAACTGTACCATGATGGGAACACATCAATACTGTGATCCAGATCCCAGAGCACAAGCTTTCATTTGTAACACTAGTCACAAGTAGTCAACTCGTTCAACCTCTTTGTTTGAAGATGTTAACTCTGTTACTCTGAGCAAGGATTTCTTGGAGGCGTCCATCTTGTTTTTGTGATCTGTGAACCACTGTGGAAACATCGTTTCCATTTCTAACTAACATGGGAACTAGAGAGCACCAGCTGGGACTACAATGCATTATTATACATAGTGTATTACACAGTATGTGCTCTGTGCGTACAGTGTACCAAGTACAAGCTGGGCACGAGCTTCCTATTTGAAAAGTCTGTCTTACAGCATGTAAAACCATCAACATACTACTTCTGATTTCATTTTCTACACCTCCAGCTGCCTCTCAACACAGGGAGTGCACCTGTCAGCAGTCACCTGTTTGTAATTCATTCATCATCATCATCACTTCACAAATCCAGAACTATCCCTTTCAAGTTGTCATGTAATTATCATGTGAGCACATGTTGTCTTTATCATTGTAAGAAGGTCGTTTCTGCTCCTTGTGCAGAGAAAGACCAGATTTTATCAGACGTCACTTCACGACTGTGGTTCACATACAGAAAAAACTTCCCTCCGATTGGTAAGTGAAAACCACTTGTGTGTGTTGTTGCTGAGCTCCACTCACTTCTTGTTATGTGTTATGTGTTAATGAAGGATGTGTGTTCCAGGTGGAACAGGACCAACATCAGACACAGGATGGGGTTGCATGTTACGATGTGGACAGATGATCCTTGGTGAAGCCTTGTTGTGTCGACATTTAGGAAGAGGTAAGAGCGCTTCAAGCTACAGCCTCTCTCGGCAGCCTCTCGGCTTACGCAGCAGGCAGATAATATTGCTTCAAATAAAATGGGAATGTGGATCCAAAGCCCCATAGAAACTTTTTTCCTCTTCCGAGGAATCAGTAATCGCGGTGTGGCTTGAAGTCCTAAATATTCAGAAGCCACCAAAGCGTCCCTAAGTCTGTTCATTTCACTTTGTTGAAAATAAACCTTCAGAAGATCATTCCAGTACCGGAGATGTGTCTACGCTAGGAAACACTGCTGCTAAAACCTTTAATGCAATGTCAGCAGCCATGGTAAAATCACAGCTGATTCTGATTAAGTGTTGTTAGTGTCCAAGTTTGTGTCCCAAGTAGGGCCGAGCGATATGGCCAAAAATAAAATCCCCAATTGTTTTATACCAGATCCGATCCTTTTTTTTTTTTTATAACTACTAAATACAAAATAATTATTATATTTATTAAAAATATTTGTTCAGTACGTCCTCCATGACTGGAGCACAGACTCTGGACTGAAGTACAGCGGCAGTGTGATGCTTAAATATTGATATTTTAGACATTTCCCTGGTAATTGTCAGAGATTAACCCACGTTTTTAGGATTGTTTAGTCTTTTTTAACTGATTTACAGTTCGGCAGTGTTCAGCTTGATCCTTGTGTCTCCGGAGGTCTCCGGAGCACAGACTCAGTCTGATACAGTCACATACAGAGGCAGTTTATGCGGCTCGCCGCTCACCGGTCCCAGCGGTGGCCATCAGCGGTGCTGTCCCTAAGTGTTTTTAACTGATTTACAGTTGGGCAGTGTTCGGCTTGATCCTTGTGTCGGACGCCTCTTCCTGTGACGCCACTCTCGCTGCCATGTTGATATTGTCAGAGAACTAGTGGAGGGAGGGGGAGAGGAATGGAGCGAGGGAACAGGAGCTGAGCGAGTGAGCGCTGTAAAAAGGACAAATCAGAAAAATCGATTTTCATTTTTTTTTACATCGTCCAAACAAATAAATCTGATTTCGATTTAAAATCGATTAATCGCCCAGCCCTAGTCCCAAGTATCGGTTGATATAGTTGTATACTTAAAACCGGGATATATCACCGACTTCTTTTAATTCATTATTGTAACCGACTGATTGACAGCACAGAATAATTATGCCACACGTGAACAGGAAGTTGGACCTGAGTTACTTTGGCATTCTATAGTCTATTACTGTGAAATTTAAATATTACAGATAAGGAACAAAGTGCAAGGCAGCAATAATTAGGCATTCATTTATCAGTTAATTAAAGCAGCTGCAGCTCACATCTGATTCTAGGTACGCTCTTCTACATTTAAAGGGCTTACCAGCGTTACTACATCATGACCCTTCACAGTCGTGCTTATCACAGGAGCAAGAGTAATGTGAATGGAAGTTACTGTAACTGGCCAAAGAAGAAGCTGACCGCAGTAAAACAAACGCAGGTCCTCCGAATCTGGTCTTTTATTTTTTAGGGGCATTTTAAGTTAGACTGATAGACTTTGCTGTAGTGTAATATTAGTGCAAGCATCAGTCGTGTGACTCCTGTGGTGATGTCACTAACTGCTCCTCCGCAGTAATCGGACAGTATGAAAACAGGGCTTGTTTTTTCATGACTGTACTTTTTGTTCTCAGACTGGAGATGGGCCATAGACCAGAAACAAAGAGAAGACTACATCAGTATTCTCAACGCCTTCATTGACAAAAAAGACAGCTATTATTCCATCCATCAAATCGGTACTGACAGTCAGCCTTTCAGTTCTGTTCAGAGCACACTCGCTCTGCGCTGAAACTCTTGGCTGAGTGCTTGTTTGTCCTCTCTGAACTCTGCAGCTCAAATGGGAGTTGGAGAGGGAAAGCCCATAGGTCAGTGGTATGGACCAAACACAGTGGCTCAGGTTCTAAAGTAAGTACTATGAAGAAGATTTAACTTTTTTTCATCAACTTCTGCCGTGCATCTGTTTGCAAGTATTAGAGAAAAATAATGAGAAATGTTCTTCAAAGATCTTGTTTTAGCTTCATTTAAATCCACAGATGGGACGTCACAGTGACAACATGGCTGCCAACAGGGACACCAGGAGAAACACAATTTAGCCACCTCAAGGCTCACTGATTCAAATCTATTTCTTCCTAATTGGACAACCAGCAAAGTCTGTCCCTATGAGTTCAAATCATTGTTTTTTTTTCCTGTGGACTTTGGTGCAGTCGAGTGAGCCATTTGTAAAACTTTCCTTCCATTAAACAGTGAGATAAAGCCTCATGTACCAGTATCTGCTTGTCCTGGTGTCCCTGCTGGGATCCATTTCAGTGTCTTTTAAATGTGTCATTGTGTTGTATTGCTCCTAGGAAGCTGGCAGTGTTTGATACATGGAGCAGATTAGTTGTACACGTGGCAATGGACAACACTGTGGTCATCGAGGAGATCAGTGAGTTGTAATTTGCTGTTGTATGTCACATTTCGCACGATCAACACAGTGAGAGATTATCTGAGTGGATTGTGTTTACAGCAGCAGGATACTGTTCTAAATGCAGGACACCCGTCCATAGTTATATCCAAAACTTATTCTGTCGTGGGCTCACTCTGACATTATCTGAAATTTGAATTAGGGAGCCAGCAGAAGACGTTCCAGTGGATGTTTGGAGCAGCTATTTCAGACAATTGTGCTTTCACATCTGGAACATCACAGGAAAATGCCCCCCTGAAAGCAGCTTATGTGGCCGTATATAAAAAGTGGACGTAGTCTTCTGATTGCAATACAGACATCCATTTTGAAGACTCAAGATTTGCTGGTCCTGTGGTTTTGCCAGTTTTCTAAACATACAGTCACATAGTGGACAGTATGAGCTGTCAATCACAATTTTTACATGGTAACATCATTTAAGAAATTGACATCACATCCTATTGAATGCTAAAACTAGTTGAGCCCATAACTCATTAGGAAAATGTTAAGATTAGTAATAAATCATGTGAGAATTCATTTCATTTTCCCATAGACTTACATTCAAGCGTGAAACGTCCATTTTGCAATCATTGGAGTCGCCCCCTGGTGGCTACTTCCTCGTCTTCACATAGCTGGAAGGCTATGTCCATTTTTTATACTGTTATATACTATTTTATATATGCAGTACATATTACGTATATTCAATGTTCAATGAATTGACTGGTATTTACTATCCAAACGTCAAAGCGAGTTTGAAGCCTGTCAAGCAACATGTTGGACAGTTCTACTCTTACATTATTATTTATAAATAGATACAGCCTATGGTTTAACTGCATAACTTCATACTTATGTGGTTCAGTGTATTTTGTGTAACATAATCTGTGTTGTTGTTCAGCAGAATGGTCAGTGTTGTCGTTTGTGTGACTGCAGAGCGCCTCTGTATGCCGTGGCTGGACGCTGCAGGAGCCTGTGCAGAAGCAGCGGGAGTCTCAGAACTGAATGGCTGCCTGGAGGGAGCGTGTGCTCTGGCTGAGGAGGAGACGGCTCTGTGGAGACCTCTGGTCCTGCTCATCCCCCTCAGGCTGGGCCTGAGTGACATCAATGAGGCATACATCGAAACACTCAAGGTGTGAATGTTCATACTTTCATACCTACACAATTGTTCTTCGTTCTTCATACACACACACACACACACACACACACACACACACACACACACACACACACACACACACACACACACACACACACACACACACACACACACACACACACACACACACACATACATAATTGTTCTTCATTCATACACACACACACACATTTGTCCTTGTGAAATGCACATACCCCCGTCAGAATGAAAGGTTGATCATATTTGCAAAATACAAGCTTAGCTGTTAGCTCCACCTGACACTCATCCATCCCTGCAGGGGGGGAGGGGTCTGGAGAACCCCCCCCCCCCCCACACACACACAGGGAGAACATGCAACTCCATGCAGAAAGGCCCTTGTTCTGACCGGGTTGTGGACCCGGGTCTTCTTGTTGCTCCACCCGACATTGTTCAAACTGGATTTTTGGAAAAAGTGACAGCCCTCAAAATGTGAACGTTTAACTGTGAGGAGCTCCCCCTACAGTTTCAGAACACCGCCGTAAACATCCATCGTCCACCATTTTATCCTCGCTGTGGTAAAAACTCACCAGTGACGCTCCCCCTCCTGGTCATGTGTATTTCTCTTCAACAAAGCCAGTGAACACAAGCTGTGGGTCCATGTCTGTGCCGCGTTTTTCATGCTTCTGTGCTTTTCCCAAAAAAAAGAGAAACGTTCCCCTCTTTACTTGCGTGGGGCCCCTCGCTTGGTCAGAAAGTCATTACCTCTTCGTCGCCTCCTCCCACAACGGTTTTCTCTGCTTCTTCTCGCGGGTCTATGCCATGGTCAACGTCTGAAATGACACTATCGCTGCCTTGATCTTATAGCTGGTGCCATGAAGCAATATTATGTTTCTTTCTCCTGATTCTGAAGACTCTCCCCACAACATCACAATGATTGTGAAGCTGTTCATTTAGATTAAAGTCCTGAATAGTTCTGCTTAAAAAAGCTTTTGTAAGCATTTATATAGCTCTGATTAAAAGTGTATTTCTTGTTTGTTTGTCTCTTCACAGCAATGCTTCATGCTGCCACAGTCTCTGGGTGTGATCGGAGGGAAACCCAACAGTGCCCATTACTTCATCGGTTACGTGGGTACGTCTGTGAACCTGCTCTATGTGATGCGTTCACTTTGACCTCATCCATCTCCCACTGTACTGTTCTCTGCTCGTGTTCTTCATCAGGAGAGGAACTCATCTACTTGGACCCACACACCACACAGCTCGCAGTGGAGCCGTGTGACGACGGTCAGGTCCCCGACGACACGTACCACTGTCAGCATCCACCATGTCGCATGCACATCTGTGAGCTGGACCCGTCCATCGCAGCGGTAGGAACAGCAGGGAGACCTCTTTTTTTTTTAATCTCTCACAGTAAAAGCCCGCTGTAGATGATGATGATGATGATGAATGTGAGACAGCTGATTGTGTCTTCTGGTGTCTGGCCAGGGTTTCTTCTGCAAAACAGAGGACGAGTTTGACGACTGGTGTATGCGCATAAGAAGGGTATGTCTGTGTGTGAACACTGCTCTTCTGTTTGCTTGAATAAAGCATAAATGATATGTACTCTTCCTCCAGCTGTCCTGCAAAAAAGGGGGTCTCCCCATGTTTGAACTGGTAGACAGTCAGCCATCTCACATGGTCAGCATCGACACCCTAAACCTTACTCCTGGTAAATATTCTGCATGTTTTCATTTTACACATTGAAAACGATGTCGTTAAATACTTAAAAACCCTGAAGTTTGTTTTTTGTTCACCCCGTCTTCACAGACTTCTCAGACTCGGACCGGTTGGAGCGATTCTTTGACTCGGAAGACGAAGAGTTTGAGATTCTTTCCCTGTGAGGAAAAAACGAACAATGATTTACTGTTGACGACAGTAGGCGAGAGATTCTCTGTCTCTTCTCTGTATCAGAAGGAAAAGCCGGAGGGGGAGAACAATCTCTGGAGTCCTCTTCAGCTTGTCCAGCTCCAGCGGCATAGTCAGTGTGTGTGTGCGAGTGCGTCACACAGCGTTGTTCTCTGATCAACTTCCCGATTACTCTCTGTATCCAACGTCGAGACCGTCCTGACGTAGCAGGAGCTCAGGATAAAATCTGTATGCACATCTTTACATGTATGTGTTTGCATTATGAGTCTTAACACTTCAAATGTTTATTCTGGGCTGATTATGGTGCCTTTCCCAGACTCCATAAGTCAAAATATTGCCATAACAGTTTTATGTTGTATAGAACATGATGGATCATGACGCCCATGGCTTCCGCGATTTGTCACTAATGACTGTAACAGCCTGTAATGAAACCAAAATAAGTCAAGCCTTCACACAACTTGTGTTAATTATTCCATGCCAAGTTTGAACATATACACTTGTTCATTTAAAGATTATTTATTTAATCTACACAATATATAGACAGGTGAAGCAATGATAGACATGTAAAAGGATTAAAAATCGAAAAAAATAAAATCCCAACCACTCACTCACTCACTCATCTTCTGCCGCTTTATCCTCATAAACCACATGAAGGTTGATGATCCCATCTGACATGGGGCAAATGGCGGGGTAAAGCCTACAGGGACATGGACACAACCAACCATCCACTCTAACATTCACACCTACAGGCAATTTATCCCCAGATCTGCATGTTTTTGGTAAACAGATCTTGGAAAATTGCGTATTTTTCTTTATCGTAGCAAAAACACTTTCTGCTTTCAGTCAAGTTGTGACCGATAAAGTGATTAATTACAGCAGATAATGTACAAAAATACAATTCAATACGAAAACTTTTGGTGTAGTTGAATGTAATGCTCCAATTGCCCCATAGGATCACATCATAGCTATTGCTGCTGGTCAAACCGGACTCACACAGGTTGAAAAATCCCCCCCCGCGACAACGTTCACTTCCATAGCTCTCCCAGTGGCAGGTTCTGGGCCGTGTCGACTGTATTCAGGCTGTGGGAGGTGATGTCTTTGTTCACGTCTTCAATGCTCTGAGAAGCATCAATTACCTACAACAGAAACATTTGATTTTATTTAAAGCTGCTGTCAGTGAGTTCACCTTTTGACTAACTTCACATATTTTGCAACATTTGCATCCGTTAATCGGTTAAATTCATTGGCCAACGGTTGGGTACCAAAAAACCTGGAAAATAACTGCTGTTCCTGCTTTTTATATACGTGATACAGTCTGTGCTAAGTGAAGTATTTACTGGTATACCGAGTACCGTGTTCGCTTTGGCCTCAGCTGAGCGCTTGCAGGTTTATTTGTGCTACTCGTGGAAGTTAACACAAATAATGCAGCAATGATCCATTGACACAAGCGCCACATTTCAAAACACATACGACTTGCGTATATCAGCTGTAATGTGCTGAAGAAGACATGGATCTCCTACCTGCCAGTTAACGGAAGGATCCTTCATCAGATGTTCAAATTTCTGTTGCACCGCTCTTTGGAAAACACTGGTCTCGTATCGCTCTTCTCCGAACTGGCCTCTGAGCGCAGCGTCAGTGGGACTGAGCTGTAGAAACATCACCAGGTCGGGCTCTGGCAGTCCTACGTCAGGTTTCATGCACCAGTCCAGAGAGAAACCCTGGAGAAGACGGGACGCGTCTAGCTCTTTGTTTTAGCTCATGTATTAATACAGTCTGAACGGATGAGACTCACCGGCTTAGCACTGGTGAAAGCAACTCCAGAGAAGGCGTATCTATCCACAACCAGAGTGATGCCCTGCTCCAGCTTCTTCTTCATCACAGGTCTGTGGGTCAGAAGAATTTGAATATGCAGTCAGTGTAAACAAAATTGAACACATATGGTCAATTCATCTGCAGGAACATGGACTATGTTCAGTGTGCTGGAGCAGCATGAGAGCCCAACAATGTGGCCTGTTTTAGATTTACCTGGGGAGATCATTTTTAATCTATAATTTGGTTGAGCTATATCAAGGCCAGGAGACAATTGAGACGAGTCAATTCTGTCTCCATCACAAAGTTCAAATGTGTCTTGTGGCTTTGGTTTTTAATCATTTATAAAATTAATTGTCCACTGTTTTGAGTGGGTTTTGTTTTTTTTAAATCAGAACAATCTTGCTCATTTTTCAGCTTCTTAAATGTGAATCTTTTGTGGTTTCTTTGCTCCACGTAACGTAACAAAGAAATCATTCAAACTGAAAAGCTATGAACACAGCGATTTTCTCTGTGGACTTTGGTCTGGGACAAGAAATGATTTGCAAAATGTAGTTTACAGTTAGGAAAGTGCTGTGACAATCAGTGACAATCTCAGCAAATGTATTACGATATCACAAATAAATGCTGGCAGATGTTTTAGATTACGGTGAATCATTTAAGTGACTAAAATCATTTAAAAATGTATCCAGGTTGCCTGTAATGATTTATGAAATCCAGCAGATGTCGCTATTCAGCGATACATAGATGAATGTGCCACACTCAACAATCACGTCACCTACCTATAACTATTTTGACGTCACAGCGTCCACCACGACAGACAGACAGACAGACAGACAGACAGACGACTTTATTAATCCCTTTGGGAGGTTCCCTCGGGGAAATTAACAGCTCAAGCATCCACACACAGCACTGTTAAAATTAGAGTCACACTTTACAGGGGGAATAAAATATAGAATAGAATAAAATAAGATAAGAATAAAAATATAAAAATAAAAATGAAAGTGACCCATGCTATATATATATATATATATATGTATGTATACCTACATACACACAACACATATATACATACATACATATACACACAGGTACACACACACACCTACAGTTACCCCGTAATGCCCAGGGTTTTATTGCACGTTATTATGTTATTGTTGTGGTTATTGCACATTTCAGTAAATTGTGATTATGGACAGATGTTTGTTTAGTTCGTACTGTTTGTTTTGTTTGCCCTCCTCCCCCCCAGTGAGGAGTTGTACAGTTTGATGGCCCGGGGGACAAACGAGTCCCCCAGCCTGTTGGTCCTGTACTTTGGGAGGAGCAGCCTGTTGCTGAGGCTTCTGTGGCTCCTCTGGCTCCTCTGGCTGCTGATGACAGTGTGCAGAGGGTGGCTGGCATTGTCCAGGATGCTCAGCAGTTTGTCCACAGTTTTTCTCTCTGCCACTGTCACCAGAGGGTCCAGCCTCATTCCTACCACAGAGCCGGCCCGCCTGATGAGTTTTTCCAGTCTGTGGAAGTCTGCCTTAGTTGTGCTCCCGCCCCAGCACACCACGGCGTAGGAGAGAACACTGGCAACCACAGACTGGTAGAACATCCACAGGAGCTTCTTGCAGATGTTAAAGGATCGTAGCCTCCTCAGGAAGTACAACCTGCTCTGGGCCTTCTTGTACAGATGCCTTGAGTTGCTTGTCCAGTCCAGCTTGTTGTCCAGCCACAGCCCAAGATATTTGTAGGTCTGAACGACCTCCACCTCCTCTGCTCCTATTAGAACTGGTCTCCAACTGGGTCTGTCCCTCCTGAAGTCGATGACCAGTTCCTTGGTCTTTGAGGTGTTGAGCTGCAGGTTATTGATGTGGCACCAGACAACAAAGTTCCTCACCAGGCTCCTATATTCCTCTTCCTCTTCCTCTTCATTGTCTCTGATACACACCATGATGGCCGTGTCGTCTGCGAACTTCTGGATGTGACACGTTTCAGAGTTGTAGCAGAAGTCCGCAGTGAAGAGGATGGGAGACAGTGCTGGGAGACAGCACCTCTCATGGTGCTGTCTCTCAGCACGACCCTCATGTGGAGGATAAAGCAGGGAAAGATGGATGTTGTAGAACAATATCTGTTAGTCAGAGAGTTATGGTTGAAACACTTGTGTTTCACAGTAAATCCTTTTTACACACAGTACAGTTTGAGTTGAAACTGTAGACGTGTTTGTAGACGTGCTTTAACACTTGTTAACACTTGTTAACACTTGTTAACATTGTTATTCATTGCTATTGCTAACAATGACTCTCAGTGACACAGTCGTCACTCCCAGCTCCGACTTCCAATGTAAATGGAACACAGCACACATTACATTACATTACATTACATTACATGTCATTGAACAATGGAATTGACTACAATCAGCCAGTGGAGTCGAACTTGCGACCATGATGTGTTTCGCACACAGGGTACCGGCATTAACCACTGAGCCACTGCACACGTGTCAGGAGTTCAACACAAGATGGCTTCCTGTCACAATGTTTGTTTAGGTTGCTAGTGTCGCATGATGTGTGTGTGTGTGTGTGTGTGTGTGTGTGTGTGTGTGTGTGAGGTCAGTCACTACTGAGACACTAGTGTCTACACTTTCATGTTTTTTCATGTGTTTTTCATGTTTTTTTCATGTTTTTTTCATGTTTTTTTCATGTTTTTTTTCATGTCTTTTGCTTGTGTAATAACTCACGCGAGCTCCCAGCGGTTGGCAGAGAAGAGCAGGTGAACAGTGTGGTCCTCCAGCTCACTCTTCTTCTCCAGGTAAGCGCTGATCAGCTGACCGATAGTCGTGGTCCTGTCTGCAGCACAGTTACGTCACAGCTCGTTAAGTCAACATTACACTGTGGTGAGGTAATATTCTAATTGAAATATAACGTTTAACTAGACAAAGCGACCCACGACGTCACGTGTTTACCGGGGAAGCGCATCATCTCGGCGGGTCGCCCGCTCTGCTGCAGCGCGTGAACCAGCTTCTTACACTGCGTGGTTTTCCCGGCTCTGTCCACTCCCTCCAGGACAATGAGCGCTCCTCTCTTCGCCGCCATTACAGTGTCTTTGTGCGTGAAAACAACAACAGAAAACACGACTTACCCGCCTTTTTCCCTTTTACTGAAACAACTACAACACGGAAGTATGGCGACGCACTTCCGTTTCCGGCATTCTTCTTTTCGGAGGTTTTATGACGGATGGTGCATTACCGCCACCATCTGGTGTGGAGTGTGGATCGAAATGTTAGTCCAACTGAACTATTACTTAAAAGTAAAAATATTAATAATAATAATTCTATTTATATCTTTATATACAGATATACACACACTACAAAACACAAACAAACAACAACCTATATGATAATGATAGGACACACACACACATCAACTGTGGTTGTAAGAAACTGCAGTAATATCTTGTAACACTCACTGCGGTTCTTCTGCGATACTTCTACCAACTCCAGTTCATCATCAATGTCTCTCAGCTTTCTAATCATCACTTCACTCTCCCTTTGTGTTATGACATGATGAATGGATTCCTCCTGCCCACAGTGATCACATGTGTCTGTATTGTGTTTATTGATGAGAAATAATCTGTTGTCTAATCCTGTCTGACCAAATCTGATCCTCCATATTATATTTTTTCTTTCCGTGCGCCTAGCCACTCCCACTTTTCTTTGGATACTGTAAAACCATCTTCCTTTCATCTCCTCCTCCCATTGTTTTTGCCATCTCTCCTTTTTGTTTAATGGTGCTGTTTATTTCTGTTTTGCTTCATTGTTTTAGATGTAAATCTATATTATTATGTTGTGTTGCTGCTTTTGTCACCTTGTGTGTTATTCCGTTCCCTTTAACCCCTGTAATGTGCGCTGGTATCCATAAACATATTACTGTGAGTCCCATTCTATATATTCTATATAATTCTATATAATGTTTGTTGTATTTCTATAATGAGGTCTTGTCTGCTTTCAGAATGGCTGCACTGTAAACGCATGAGTGATGAACAGAGGATTGTTTTCAGTGGTTCAGTGGTTCAGTTCTCCTGTGTACACACATACTTTATCACTTATTCGTTTCTGTTTTTTTATTTGAAGTTCTGGTATGAAGACGCCTATGTTTCAATAACCTGAAATGGAGCAGTACATTTAAACAGTTGCCCCTGTACAAAAGAAAAAAGCAGCTATGGCTGTTGATATTTGCACAGTTTTAATGGTGTGACTTGTTATCTTGCGTTTACTGTTTATTTTTTTACTTTTCCCCTAAATTTAAGAGAATAAAGTTGTGAGAATAAAGTCTTAATTTATGAGATTTAAGTCTTAAATTTACGAGAATAAAGTCATACATTTATGAGATTAAAGTCGTAAATTTACGAGAATCAAGTCGTAATATTCTAACCTGTTGTTTTAGAAGAGGAGAACAAGAAAACGCAGATTAGGAGGAAATCGCTGCTTTTTGTTGTTGTTTTCTCTTAGTTTCTCACATGAATCCATATACTGTACTATACGGTGTTGGGCTCTCTGCATGTGCACTGCCGGCGTCGGAGACGCTGTGATCGCCGGACCTCGACTCAGTCGACCAGTTCCAACTATTTTCTCCGCCACAAAAGCAGCGATCACGATACTTATGACAATGTGATGCTGATGTGCCAAAAGTATCTCCTTGTTTGTGAAACCTATACTCCACAGCACTCATTTTAACATCTCTCCTCTTCTAAAACAACAGGTTAGAATATTACGACTTTATTCTTGTAAATTTACGACTTTATTCTTGTAAATTTACGACTTTATTCTTGTAAATTTATGACTTTATTCTTGTAAATGTACGACTTTATTCTTGTAAATTTACGACTTTATTCTCGTAAATGTACGACTTTATTCTCGTAAATTTACGACTTTATTCTCATACATTTTGGGGTGAAGTGATAATAATGATAATTTGTGTGTGTGTGCATTACACCATTAGCATGTATAATCTGTACTGTAAAACAGATTCAATGTATTTGTTGTAATGTAATAATGTAACTGCACTGCATCATATGCTTCAAAACTACAGCAGAACAATTTCTGCATAACATTTAGATAGAAATAGCTTTAATCTGAATCTAGCATAACATATTCTTTGGAGAGGATCTGTGTCGCAACATTGTCCTCTACTGGGGTCCCTCAGGGTTGTGTCCTGGGCCCTCTCCTCTTCTCTCTGTACACCAACTCTCTTGGTTCTGTTATTCACTCTCATGGTTTTTGTGTCCAAAACACATGTAGCAGAGTGGATCTCTGCTGTCTCTCACTGGATGTCTGACCATCACTTGAAACTCAATCTTAGTCGCACTTTATAGTTTGTCTTACTTGAAGCTCTTACTTACTTCTAGCTCTTGTTTGCACCCAAATGTTGAAATGCACTTATTGTGAGTCGCTTTGGATAAAAGCGTCTGCTAAATGACATGTAACGTAATGGAATGGAATTCTTTATTTCAAATTGTCAATATTCAACTTGCAAATGCAATAACAATGGCAGCAAAATAAACCGGTGTCTGTGACAAATATGCATTCACATTGATAAGATTAGCAATACATTTCATATACTGTAAGCAAAGATTTTGTGCGTCTGTGGTCAGGCCATCACCACATGCTTGGTAAACAGATAACGCGACATCACCATGCTCCTGATATGAAACCGCACACCCAAGGATGGATCAGGGCAGTGTTTCCCAGTCCTGGTCCCCTGCATGTTTTAGATGTTGCCTCACTCCAAACATCCATGCAAATCCAACTTTTAAAGTTTAAAGTTTGTTCTCATGGCAGTTTTTCAAAGCATCTTTGAGAGCTGCCAGCACCATGTCCACTTTAGCCTTGGTGCTGTTACATCCCATCAGTCCCACACGCAACACCTGAAGAAAAGGAAAAAACAATGAAACATGTAGACTTTATACTTTATACTTCATTTAAACAACTTCTCGGTGCAAATTAAAATACGTGTAAAGACAGAAATTCTCTTACCAGACCGACTGACGGTCCAAGGCCTCCAGAAATTTCTAAATTGTGTGTTTTCATGATGTAGCGTGTAATCTCCTTCCAGTCATATCCATGAGGAGCAACAATAGTGGTCACCGTGGGCAACCTGGCTTTCTGTAACAAACATCAGATCAAGTCAAGTCATGTTTATAGGCAACACAATATGAGGACAAAGTTTTAATATTGTTTGGAAACTCAAAACTCACTTTTTCTTTGACAAAAAGTTTGAGTCCCATGTTTTCTAGTTCGGCGTGGAAATATTCAGCCACTTTGTGATGTCTCTCCCAAGACTCCTCCAGACCCTGAACCAAAGGTTTTATTTCATTTTAAAAAACGCAGTAATGTGTCAATGACAGATGTTGAAAGTTGTTACATGATTCCTGTAAGTGTGTGTGTGTGTGTGTGTGTTTTCCCTGTCCTTTTTAAAGCAGGACTTTGTAAGTCTGGTTGCTTTTTCACCTTTTTCTCTACAGAGATTCATCTACAGTTTGGGAGAACATGTGAAACGTCTAAAATAACACGACTGCCTTGATCTTATAGCCGGTACCCGACTAGGGGGTATGTGTGCAGACCCAAGACTTTGCGAGCCTCCTGATTCTGTGGTGGCCCTGATCTTGCGGATCTTGCAAGGTTGGTTTTCTGACAGTAGAGGGAGTGGAGACAGAGCCCAATCTCCCCCACAACATGTTTATTTAACCTTCACAATGACTCTGAAGCTGTTAAATGAGGGTCAAAATCCTGCACACTCTTCTACATGACGACAAAACTCCTCATTAAAACATGTCCCACCTCTTCAGTAAGGACAACCAGGCTCTCTCTCAGAGAATAAAAAGCAGTAACTGGACCTGTGTGGTGATATCTGCAGAAAGAAAATCACAATAAGTGCAAAAAGAAAAAGAATGATGCTGGGAGATGAAACCATGATTATGGTCTTACACTCTGGACGGTTTGCCGTCACATCCCCAATAGTTTGCAAGACAATTCAAGTCCAAGGAGAACGACACGGGCTTCGTCTTCCGGTTGAATATTTTCTGACTGGTGGACAAATTCAGTCTTAAAAACACATTCAATCATAATCAGTAGAAGTTGCAGTGGAACAGTTCGCACCATGCTCTCTCACTGAAGGAGATGGGTGCTGTACCTGGCGGCGCGTTCAGAACCTTCTGAGAACCAGTGTACAGGACGTCTATCTCTGAAACCCAAAGAACATCATGTGTTTTTACATGGTTTAAGGAGAATAGAGTGATTTAAGGAGAATAGAGTGATTTAAGGAGAATATAGTGAAGTTTGTCACATCATGTGTTTTTATATGATTTAAGGAGAATATAGTGATTTAAGGAGAATATAGTGAAGTTTGTCACATCATGTGTTTTTACATGATTTAAGGAGAATATAGTGATTTAAGGAGAATATAGTGATTTAAGGAGAATATAGTGAAGTTTGTCACATCATGTGTTTTTACATGATTTAAGGAGAATATAGTGATTTAAGGAGAATATAGTGATTTAAGGAGAATATAGTGAAGTTTGTCACATCATGTGTTTTTATATGATTTAAGGAGAATATAGTGATTTAAGGAGAATATAGTGAAGTTTGTCACATCATGTGTTTTTATATGATTTAAGGAGAATATAGTGATTTAAGGAGAATATAGTGAAGTTTGTCACATCATGTGTTTTTACATGATTTAAGGAGAATATAGTGATTTAAGGAGAATATAGTGATTTAAGGAGAATATAGTGAAGTTTGTCACATCATGTGTTTTTATATGATTTAAGGAGAATATAGTGATTTAAGGAGAATATAGTGATTTAAGGAGAATATAGTGAAGTTTGTCACATCATGTGTTTTTACATGATTTAAGGAGAATATAGTGATTTAAGGAGAATATAGTGAAGTTTGTCACATCATGTGTTTTTATATGATTTAAGGAGAATATAGTGATTTAAGGAGAATATAGTGATTTAAGGAGAATATAGTGAAGTTTGTCACATCATGTGTTTTTACATGATTTAAGGAGAATATAGTGATTTAAGGAGAATATAGTGATTTAAGGAGAATATAGTGAAGTTTGTCACATCATGTGTTTTTACATGATTTAAGGAGAATAGAGTGATTTAAGGAGAATATAGTGAAGTTTGTCACATCATGTGTTTTTACATGGTTTAAGGAGAATATAGTGATTTAAGGATAATACAGTGATTTAAGGAGAATATAGTGAAGTTTGTCACATCATGTGTTTTTATATGATTTAAGGAGAATATAGTGATTTAAGGAGAATATAGTGATTTAAGGAGAATATAGTGAAGTTTGTCACATCATGTGTTTTTATATGATTTAAGGAGAATATAGTGATTTAAGGAGAATATAGTGATTTAAGGAGAATATAGTGATTTAAGGAGAATATAGTGAAGTTTGTCACATCATGTGTTTTTATATGATTTAAGGAGAATATAGTGATTTAAGGAGAATATAGTGATTTAAGGAGAATATAGTGATTTAAGGAGAATATAGTGAAGTTTGTCACATCATGTGTTTTTATATGATTTAAGGAGAATATAGTGATTTAAGGAGAATATAGTGAAGTTTGTCACATCATGTGTTTTTACATGATTTAAGGAGAATATAGTGATTTAAGGAGAATATAGTGATTTAAGGAGAATATAGTGATTTAAGGAGAATATAGTGAAGTTTGTCACATCATGTGTTTTTATATGGTTTAAGGAGAATATAGGGATTTAAGGAGAATATAGTGATTTAAGGAGAATATAGTGAAGTTTGTCACATCATGTGTTTTTATATGGTTTAAGGAGAATATAGGGATTTAAGGAGAATAGAGTGATTTAAGGAGAATATAGTGATTTAAGGAGAATATAGTGAAGTTAGTCACGCTTTAACTCTTCACCTTGCTGGTCCATGTGGAGTGGGGCTCCACCAACTGACGCGACAGAGTCGACGAGGAACAGGCAGTTATACCTGTAAACACCAATCATAAATATTCATTCAATAACATTTGATTATTGATCAAATATCCTTCATTCTGTGAACGTCTCTAAATGCGGTATTTAATCTTTTAAAGGGCATTTCATATTTTCATAATTAAACAGATCTGCGATAATATATTGATTATGAAATTAGACATTTTTACTGTAAAGTTTCAGAGAAATTTCAAATGAAACTTGGACATGTAATAAAAGCAAAGTTTTCCGTGAGTTCAGCAGAAGACTGACGACGCCTATGACCACTAGCATATTGTAGCAATAATACTCAAGCGCACACACAGTTGCACTGAAATCATATTTGGCAATGGCAATGGAAGGGGGGCCCCCTAATCAAACACCCATTCGGGCCTCATAAAGGCTTGGGCCGGCCCTGCTCTGGTTCCAGATGTGACGATGACACGTGAGATGAGCGCGTGGAGTCTTACTTATGACACAGCTGTCCGATGCCAGCTAAAGGATGTAAGACGCCTGTAGACGATTCTCCGTGTGCGAGGAAGAACACGACAGGTCTGTGTTTCACTAAAGCCTGTGACGACGACAACAACAACAACAACAACAACAACAACAACACTGTGACCTCTCACTCTGACACTGATGGAAATCACTCATCATCATCGTCACTCATGCTGCATGAAAGTGAAACCTGCTCAATTTCTGCGTTAGTGAGGAAGCCACCAGGGGGCGCCACAACGGTGTTTACTCTGGCACCTGTTGGGTTGACACACATGGATTTCTATGCTGATTGTTTTTGTTTTTCTTTTGAAATAATAATAACGTGAAGTGATTTTAACATACCTATCCTCTGGGCCATGTCTGCTGCTCGTTCTCCCCAGATACCGTTGACCTCGGTCAGCACGCTCTCCCCGGCCTCCACAGCGTTGAAGATGGCACACTCCATGGCAGCGTGTCCGGTGCCGCTCACCGCTAAAGTCACAGGGTTGTGGGTCTGAAACATGTACTGGATTCCATGTTTGATGTCGTTCATGATCTACAAAAGAAAAAAACAAAGCAAGGCAAGGCAGTTCATTCATTCATTCATTCATTCATTCATGTTGTACCACTTTATCCTCCACATGAGGGTCGTCCCAAGTCATAAACAAACTAAACACCTACTCAAATTCTTATTCTTACTCACAGAGTAGCAGAGTTATTGTATCAGTATTAAAATGATTATTATATTATTATTACATACATATGGAATAAGATGATATATATATATATATATTTATGTATATATATATGATATAATTTACAGAATAATTATATGTATATATGTATATATGAATAAATAATAAAATAATACATTTCACTTTTAAAGCCTGGGTTACACAGTGTTGTACAAAAAAAAAGGCGGAAATGAAATATTAATAAATGCAGCATTTTCTGTGTTTGCTTATTTTCCCCTTGGCTCATTCAAGTCATATTTTATTGGCTGATCATGTGAATCTTCAAACGCCAAATAACTAAATGTGTGAGTGTAGTTGCTTTAAAATTTGCTCTGCAATGTAATAGTTGTTTAAATCCCAGTAGATGGTGAAAAGGTTAAAAGGTCAGGTCAATGTGGAACCACAACAACAACAAAGACAGACTCTGTGTCTCTGTGAACCAGGTTTAATCATGTTTCCTCATGTTACCTCAAAAATCTCTGGATGCATGTGTCCAATCACAGGTTTGGCTCCAGCCTCCAGGACACGAGGAGGGACGTTAGAAGGTCCAGGTCCAAACATGTGGCGATGAGGAACCATCAGTGGTTTCTGCAGACACGCTGGTGCAGGAACGTAGAGAGAAGACATGTCTCCAACAGTGAGAATAACACAGGAGTGAGTGAGTGAGTGTGTGTGTGTGTGTGAGCGACACAGAGCTTAAAAGCCTGGACTGAACAGCCCCCCCCCCCCCCCCCCCCCCCTCTGTGTGACCAGTGACCAGTCAGACCCTCGGGTCAGTGACTAGATGTTCTTCTTGTGTCAACACTCACAGATAAGAAGCTGCTGTGATGTTAATTATTGACCCTCCAGGTTTAGACATTACACTGCTCAGTGGGCCTGTGAGCGCCACCATGCTGGAGAAACTGTGAAACTGTGGTGGAAGTAAAATTATACAACAATATAATGTGAAGAGTAATTTGAGGTTTCACTATGTTTTCATAGATTTAAACGAGGAATTTTTCATTTAAATTCATTTGGATCATTGGAAACTCGTTTGGAGTGATTTTCTGTTATTTTGCCTTTTTAATTGTGAACATGTTCTGTTTTCTCTGCTCGTCTGTGACACTAAACCAAATATCAACAGACCCTTTTCTGACCTGTGGGCAAGAAGAAAGGAATTGGTCTTGTAACCGGAGGGTTGTCAGTTCAAATCCAAGGTCAGGTCAAAGGCTGGGGTGTCTCTGCACAAGGCATCCACTCCCCTGTTGCTCCCGGGGGGCAGATTAGTGTTACCCACTGCTCCTGTTCTCCTGTATGTGCTCCTGTGTGTGTTCACTACTATGAGCAAAAAAAAGAACTCGTTCTAAATGTCAAAATAAACCGATGAGTCACTAAATCAAACATCATGTTTAATAGTGTTGACAGAAGTGTGTCACACTCATCATCACATTCACCAACTAGACTTCAGAAGAAATCGTCCTCTCTCCCACTGCTGGGTCACAGATGGGACACATACGTCCTGGTCCTGGTCTAACAGGTAGTGGACCCCTGCTCTACATCCATATAGAGCCATATCAAGCATTTAAACCCAGATTTGAGGTGAAGCATTTCAACGTGTCTTTAATGGTACATGAAAACCATTCATCATTGTTCTTCATCTTGAGTCTTCCTCGGTTGCACGAGGAGATGTTTCCCCAGAGGTGTGGAGCAGAAGCAGCCGTCTCTGTACACAAGTCGTCCTCTGAGAACGGTGGCGCGCACAGATCCTCGCAGCCTCATGCCAAGATACGGCGTTATCTGCACAAACACCATCACAGCATCAGGGACTTGTCGTCCATTCACAGTCAACACTAGAGATGATGATACTCACCTTGTTTTTATGATGTATGTCGGCTTCTGAAATCTGTGAAGTGCACAAGGAAGATGAGACCAAGCGGATTCAGGCTTTGGTGATTGTAAATGTCAAGGACTTGTTCTAACCTCAAACTCTCTCTCTGGATCCCACACAACCAGGTCAGCATCATAGCCGGGGCTGAGGCTGCCCTTCTGCTGGTCCAGGCCGCACAGCCGAGCGGTTTCCTGGCTCAGGAGTCTCACCACATCTGACGGCTGGAAGCCTCTCTTACTGGCTGAACTCCAGAACAGAGGTAACCCTGGTGGGATGACATACATTAAATAGGTCAAAGTTCATGGTTTTTTTAGTTGTATGAGGAAGTGACACATTTGTGTGGCTTTGTAATAATTTCATTCCAATTCATTCTAATTTCAAAGCCCATAGAGAAGATCAGTGATTTTCTATCGCTTTTCTTCACACTCTTCACACTCTGTTGTTATAAATGCATCTTTCAGGTTGACCTCACTGCAGCTCCTCTGAGCCAGGACGCGAAAAACAAGAGAGTTTAATAACAAGATAAAGTCAACATATTCTTAAGGGTTATAATTACGTTAAGTATCACTTTAAACACATTAGATAATAAGTCTGTGATTGAAATATTTGACCTCCCTGTGTCACTGGTGGTCAAACAGATTATTAACACATAATCCACCCTGAAATGTTTTTAAAAATATGTTCATTTATGTTAATCCTGTAATCTTTCACAGACGTGTCTTATTTTGCATGGTTTTTTTTTCAGTGTCACTTTCATCTGTGCAGCAGAGAGGATTTGTCATGAAGTCATGGCTCACGCTGCTGCACCAAAGTCCACAGAGGAAATGTGAGATTTAAGCCACAGCTCTACTGATGCCTCATTTTGTAAGTTGATGTTAATTGTGTTTAATGTGATCAAATATTTTGAAATGCCAAATTCACAAAAGAACACATTTGAACGCACAATTACAGGCAGCAGTGGATCAACACCTCCTGTTTGCCGTGGTGTCAAATCGATGGTTTTCTCTCTTTGGTTTACGAGAGTGAGTGTCACAGAATAAAAAAAAAAGTCTGTTTTAGCACAAAATAAAGCAGCAATGTTCTTAATATAACATAGACTTAAGAAGCAGGTGTAGATTTGAGCTTTGGTTAAATAGCTGAAAGCACGCCTCCACGTCTTGTGCTGCTTCACAGTGGAGTTTGTGTCTCCAGTTTAACTTTGTATCACTTTGTGAGCTGTGACTCCTTTTACCAAACTGCAGTGAAGAGATTCCTCCCCAGGCCTGAGTGAAGTCTCCACTCTGCATGTTCTTCAGATCGGGCGTGCAGGGAGAGTGATCGGACACCACCATGTCGATGTGGCCGTCTCTCAGTGCTGACCACAGCAGCTCCTGATGGGACAGACCATCATGAGTGAGTGAAGAATTAAACGTGTGAAGTCATTATCGCTCATTATACCCTGTTCTCAGCTCCTCTGATGGGGGGGCAGCACTTGAAGTGTGTGGCTCCTGCAGGAATGTCCTCGGCACTCAGGCTCAGGTAGTGGTGGGTCGTCTCCACGGTCAGCGGGGCTCCGGCCTGTCGGGCCCTCTGGATCAGAGTCAGTGGCTTCGCGGATGATAGGTGAACTATGTGGCAGCGGACCCTGCGGCACACAAAGGTTTGTGACTGTGGCGTCGCTGACTAACTAACTAACTAACCCTACATGACATCATCTGGTCTGTTCTGTATCACTGTTTTTGATTATTACTGGTACTGCAGGCAGAGATCTGTCACCGTGCGAATAGCCTCCATCTCCATGACGTCAGGCCTGGACTGAAGGAAGGTCGAGTACTGACGAGGGTCTAACGTGGAAAAGGTTTGAAACACAAAACTAATTCAGTACATTTGACTTTTTCATATTCTAATAGAAGACACAGCTTTTACAATCACAAAGTATTGAGAGGGAAATTCAGTTCATTATACTGTAGCTTCTCGAGATAGAAATATAGAGAACACACAGAGCTGGTTCTACAATCTCTGGGGGCCCGAGGCAAAGAGAGACATTAGGGGCCCTCGACGAACATGTATTGACTTCAGAGATCTGATATCGAGCACAGACTCTTGACTCTCTACAGCACATGAGTGTGGGCCCCATAGTTGACTGGTGTCATTACTGAGGGGCCGTGGCAGTTCCTCTCAACCGGGGCCTTAGTTTGCCTTCCCTGTTGCTACTGAATATACATTATACTAAAGAGGAATGCAACAATACAAGTCATATGTATCTGCATTATACTACCAAAACTAGATTTACTTGGCTTCATTTTATGTTATTTTACCAGGTTTATGTAAGTTTATGTAGGTTTATGTAGGTTATGTAGATTTATGTAGGTTTATGTAGGTTATGTAGGTTTATGTAGGTTATGTAGATTTATGTAGGTTCATGTAGGTTATGTAGATTTATGTAGGTTTATGTAGGTTATGTAGGTTTATGTAGGTTATGTAGATTTATGTAGGTTATGTAGGTTCATGTAGGTTATGTAGGTTATGTAGGTTTATGTAGGTTATGAAGGTTATGTAGGTTTATGTAGGTTATGTAGGTTCATGTAGGTTATGTAGGTTTATGTAGGTTATGTAGGTTATGTAGGTTTATGTAGGTTATGTAGGTTTATGTAGGTTTATGTAGGTTATGTAGGTTTATGTCGATTTATGTAGATTTATGTAGGTTATGTAGGTTTATGTAGGTTTATGTAGATTTGTGTAGGTTTATGTAGTTTATGTAGGTTTATGTAGGTTATGTAGGTTCATGTATAGGTTTATGTAGGTTTATGTAGGTTATGTAGGTTTATGTAGGTTATGTAGGTTATCTAGGTTTATGTAGGTTTATGTAGGTTATGTAGGTTTATGTAGGTTTATGTATAGGTTTATGTAGGTTATGTAGGTTTATGTAGGTTATGTAGGTTATCTAGGTTTATGTAGGTTATGTAGGTTTATGTAGGTTTATGTAGGTTATGTAGGTTTATGTAGGTTTATGTAGGTTATGTAGGTTTATGTAGGTTATTTAGGTTATTTAGGTTATGTAGGTTATGTAGGTTATGTAGGTTTATGTAGGTTATGTAGGTTATGTAGGTTTATGTAGGTTATGTAGGTTTATGTAGGTTATGTAGGTTTATGTAGGTTCATGTAGGTTTATGTAGGTTATGTAGGTTATCTAGGTTTATGTAGGTTTATGTAGGTTATGTAGGTTTATGTATAGGTTTATGTAGGTTATGTAGGTTTATGTAGGTTATGTAGGTTATCTAGGTTTATGTAGGTTATGTAGGTTTATGTAGGTTTATGTAGGTTATGTAGGTTTATGTAGGTTTATGTAGGTTATGTAGGTTTATGTAGGTTATTTAGGTTATTTAGGTTATGTAGGTTATGTAGGTTATCTAGGTTTATGTAGGTTATGTAGGTTATGTAGGTTTATGTAGGTTATGTAGGTTATGTAGGTTTATGTAGGTTATGTAGGTTCATGTAGGTTTATGTAGGTTATGTAGGTTATGTAGGTTTATGTATAGGTTTATGTAGGTTTATGTAGGTTATGTAGGTTATGTAGGTTATCTAGGTTCATGTAGTTTCATGTAGGTTTATGTAGGTTCATGTAGGTTCATGTAGGTCTATGTAGGTTTATGTAGTTTCATGTAGGTTCATGTAGGTTTATGTAGGTTTATGTAGGTTCATGTAGGTTCATGTAGTTTATGTAGGTTTATGTAGGTTCATGTAGGTTCATGTAGGGTTATGTAGGTTCATGTAGGTTCATGTAGGTTTATGTAGGTTCATGTAGGTTCATGTAGGTTTATGTAGGGTTATGTAGGTTTATGTAGGTTCATGTAGGTTCATGTAGGTCTATGTAGGTTTATGTAGTTTCATGTAGGTTTATGTAGGTTCATGTAGGTTATGTAGGTTTATGTAGGTTCTTTTACCAACATTTACAAAAGTCAAATCACAGACAGTAAATCTCAGCAGTTTTTATCACCTTCCCTGTGAACAATGAAAACTCCTTATTTAAAATAAAAAGAAGGTTGAAATATAAGTAAGTTTGACCTTCATCGTATCTTCATCACACAAAACTACTGAGTAGTAAATGTAAAGTATTGGTTTAAAAGAACGTCCACTCACAGTAGTTTGTGTATTAAAACTTCCTGAGTCAGAGACAAAAACCCACATTAAGCTAACAACAGTCGCCTGGTGATAATGTGGACGTTGTCTTTATCACCAACTTGTTACGAAGAATGTGCAGAATAAAACGTTCATAGTGTTAATAATTATTGCTCCTTCTTTGATTCTAACATATGCTAATAGTTATTTTACGGACAGTTATTTTTGTGTACTACTCCATCTCATGGGAATGTTGTAATAATGATCATCAGTACATCACTAAAGCATCTGTCTGTCTCTCTCTGTCCATCAGACAGAACAACTGGTACAAAGCCATGTGTAGTTTAACAGAAAGCCCTTTGTAAAATGCTTTGTTCTATAATTAGTAAAGATCATCATCATTATTATTATTATTGTTGTTGTTATGACTGCACTAACACATGTACAGTATGTAAAGTCATTCTTACCTGCAGTTTCCTCTGGTTTTGGTTCAACATCCAACTCTGCGTGGAACTAGAAGAAGCAAAATATCCTAATTTCATTGATGTAAAGTTAATATAAGTGTGATGGGTGGGGAGTTACCAGTTACACAGGTGGGGAGTTACCAGCAGGACACTTCCTGTCCCCTGCAGCTGCTTCATGGCTGCGTGTAGATCACTGTCAGTCACGTGTGGAAACTCCTCCACTCCGCTGTGGATGAGGAAACATTTGAAGCCCGCCACGCCAGCCTGGATCATGGGCCGCAGCTCAAGCTACAAGGACATGTTGTTTTCATGTCACCCACACTGGACTGAATTAGTACATTTTAGTCTAAGCTGTTCCGT
>NC_081142.1:420000-450000 GCF_958295425.1 Solea solea
ACCAAGCCCGAGTCCAGTCTGACATGCAGGAGTAATCAGACTATGAACTGCATTATCCAGGTATGTTAATCCGACTAAGACGAGCTCCTTTTTAGTTGGACTAATGTGTTGACATGACATTAAGAAAACCAAATTAGAAATCTGAATTTTAACATACATGTAAACGCACTGACTCACTGATGTCAGTGCGTTTACATGTATGTTAAAATATGACCTTATTCTTCAGGTATCGTACACTTGATGATGTATTATTTAGATCTGTTAGTCGAGCGTTTTGTTAAAATCACTATTGTATGACGTCGTCTCTGGCAGTTCTGTGTTCAGTCAGCATGTTGTTACTCGACTTCATTATTTTATTAGATCAAACATAAACGTATATTAGGCTAACCACTGTTAGTAACACTCCAGTGACTCACCTGTCATCGTGACAAGTGAAATTCTAACAACGATAAGAGGAAATCAATTTGTCCACGTTTCTGTATGATTTCAACATTTCTTTGGTCAAAATTTCCTGTTGAAATACATGAGGAAAAAGTATGAGGTGAGGCAGCGATGAGCGTGCCGCACTGATAGGGGGCAGTGTTGAGCCCCATAGGCACAGTGGGTAACAGGTGCACGTCTCTTACAACGGAGTGATGGAGATATTACTATCTACGATATGGACTTACTATATATTTACATCAATTTTAATTTAAAAAAACCAAACATTTAGAGTTATTTTTATTTATTTATATGTTTATTTCAGTCATGTCAGTTAGATCACTCATCATCACCCATCATCTTAGTGTAGTCCACACAATACACATAACCCAAAGGGAAAGCGGGAGAAGCAAAAGCTTATCTAGTCCCGCCCCCATTACCCATCGTACAATACATCATTTTTCTTTTTCTTATGACATTTTGACAAAAACATGTTTCAGCATCAGGTATCACTCAGCGATGCAGTCAATCTGACTCCACGTGTCCATGATATTCCGTCGTGAGTGACAGTCTCGACTTGTTGCCTGGCATGTTCAACGTCCCAAAAGTCACCTTATATTAATAAGTATTGGTTTGTTTTTATTGCTATTGTATTGTTGAACAAGTAAGGAGTTGATTAAGCATAATTAAAAGTGTTTAAAACAACTAAATGTTTCAATTAAGGTCCAAATTGCAATATAAGCTGTTTTGGGTTGGTATATTTGTACATGCGCGCCTCACCAGTCATGAACCTCGCCGCACGTCACAAACAGCTCAGTGTGTTGTATGTGTGTAAGTCTCAGGCTGGTTCCTGGTGGTGACACACACCTCGTCCAGTCCCACTGTAAAAACCCTGAACTAGCCCTTTAAATGAGCTTTAATCACTTCATTTCACTGTTTCATTAAATGATTTAATTATGATTATTAGCGTTGGGACCATCTCTGTGACAGTAAACTGTTGTTGTTTTTCTTTGACTGCGTCTCATTGTCATTATAACGTCAGTTATATATATTATATTATATATAACACTCGTCTCTTCCTTTTAATCAGGTGAGAAAATGGTAACACAATATTCATTTGAACGATGACAGTGAGTGTAGTTCACACACTGAGAGGACAGCGTGGTGTGTGTGTGTGTGTGTGTGTGTGTGTGAGCCTTGTGTTAGTGAGCTATAAAAAAATATGCCATCATTTCTCAGAAATCACAGTGCTGGTTGCCATGGGAATGCTGCAGGGAGCTTCTCATCCTCCCACCAACAGGCTTTAGTGATTTGTTACCGCGGGAAACCTGGCTTGTTGCCTAGGAGACTGGAGGCTGTGTGCTCCAGCTCCACTGAGTAGCTGCTGCTGCTGCTGCTGCTGCTGCTGCTGCTGCTGCTGCTGCTGCTCGGGCGCACACACACACACACACACACACACACACAGAGAATCACTGGTGTGTGTGTGTAGAAATATTGATCAGTTAATTGAAAATTGGACATCAGCTGTTTCATGCATGTCATGTTTATTGATTGTGTTGTGATTGTACAATCTGTCCTTGTTATACGATGATAGTGTAAAGGAATGTTCTTACTTCCAGTCATTGAATCATCAGTGTAGCGTCAGTGCAGTTTAAGTTTACTGCAGTTACTGCGTCGCGTCTATTTTCTGCAGTTAGCATTTATCACATGAGAGACAGGATTTCCAGGAGCAGTTGTTTCTTTTCATCATCGATAATGCCTCAAACGCTCCATCTGTTTTTCCACAGTCATAGACGTAGCGTGGTGGACACTGTAATTCTCTGTATGAAAGTGTAGAACAGTCGTCTCTCCATCATCTCCATCTACGATGAGTGTGACATGCAGCATCTTGTCTTCTGACTGGAAGAAAGAAAGCGTAAGCAGTTTTGTCCTCCGTCCTCTGGCTTCCTGTCCGATTCAGGATGAAGTTTAAGATATTATGGCTTGTTTTTAGGGCTTGACATGGGCTGGCCCTAACTGTTTCTGTCATGTGGTACATCTCCAGACTCCTGCCAGACTAACATCTTCTGACCAGTTGTCTCTGCATGTTCCCTGATAAGGTTGAGCCTTTTCCTTTGCTTCCCCCCAGTTTATGGACTCTAGAACACTTTAAAGTCATGTGGAACACTTTGGTTTGATACGGTACATATTTTAATTACGACTGACTGACTATTGGTACCATTTTTGACACTCTTCCCTTGGGGTACCAGACTGAAATAGTGTGGTATCTTCCGGATGGAGCTGGGTAGTCAGCTGATCATGTGACTCCCTTGCGAGCGGTGTTTCTTCGATGCCTGCAGTCTACTGTCATACAAAGCTTGATTGTCCTCCATTGTTGTCTGTTGTGTTGTGTTTGTTGTTGTCGCAGCCATCGGGCTCAGCCCACACGCCACGCCTACCAAGTACCGAGGTACTGTTCTCAGTCCAATGAAACTTCACCATTCCAGGCTGTACCAAACTGAACCAGACCATAATGGAAACACTGTTTGACAACCTGCCTTCTTCTATTGCGCTGATTCTCTCTTCTTCTTTTTCTGCCACGTATATGTTGAGCCTGTACTGAGGTTGTTGTGGTTGTTGTTTTACATTATAAATTAAGTTTATTGACATATTGAAACCTTCATTTCTGAAACAACACAACAGTGAACTTTCGACCATGGGTTATTTCGTGTGAAACCGTTATGACATTTGATGTGTCGCGTGCGTCTTTGCTTTGACTTTGGTCTCGTGTCAGATTTGAATGGATTTCAATGTGAACACAAAGTTAAACTGCAGACGATACTGATGTTCTCTTATGACTTAAAGCATCTACTCACATTTAAAAGGATTCAAATACCCAAACCAATATATCATGGGAGTGATATATTTAGATTTTTTTTTTTACGACCAAATGCTTACACTTAATTAACAGGAGAGAAAATATTTCATGAAATATATTCTGTAACTTTACTATGTATAACTAAGTCAAATCAATTCATATCAAGTCATGTTGTCATAGTTTATTTATGGTTCGTACCAAAACAACACAGAGGCACGTTAAGAGTTAACTCCCCAGCTCCAGTGGTTACCTACATTCAGTGGCCACTTTATTAGGTACAGAGGACACCTTACATTGACAGGAGTGTGGCCTTCTGCTGCTTCAAGGTCCCACATATTGTGTGTTCAGAGAGAAACTTACATTTAAAAGTCCATATTTTTGTCCTTAAAACTGGGCACAGTAGATTTTAGCTAACGTTATTAAAAAAGGAGTTCATTGTGCATTTGTTAGGGATTACTTTGAGCTTCAGATTTTGTGTTACAGGGCAAGCTGAAGAATAATATAGCATTTCAGGTTTCACAAGAAAAGCATAAATTGTGGGTTTGTTCTTTTAATAGAACTTTCATATAATGTGAAATTATAATAATCTGTAATAATAATTATTGCCTTTTTCTTTAATTTCTCTAAATAAAAACAAACAAAACCAAATTCAATTTGAAATGACAGTGTCAAAGTCTAAGCGTGCCGACAAAGTTTGTCTGCGGAGCATTTTATGTGTAAATTGACATTTGGATATTTGAGAGTGAAGAGTGTGGCGTGAGATAAAGTATTCCAAACATGATGAATTATTGATAATTGTGCCATCTGGAGATGCAAATAACCTCCCACTCATTCACCAAGGACACCATCACCTGTGTGCACGACAGCACTGCAATGCAGAAAGCAAGATATTTGATGACAGCAAAGCTCCTTTTCTGGGTCAAAGTTCAGGGTCTGATGATGTCCACTTACAGCATCAGACCCTGTTGTCTCTTCAGGGCCTGTGATGTTGTTGCCCATATCACAGACTTCTTTAATAATATTAATATGACATTTCTGTTTTTGAAAAAGAAAAATAACGACAAAAATATGTTGCCTACCTCAGCTTTAAGCAGGAAAACTAAGAACATTAAAGCAGCAGTACATTGTTATTTCATTGCAGGCTTTTTTCACTACAGATTGTTGCATTTTAGGTTGCAATGGAAACATTTTCTATTGAATTATCATTATTATTATTATTATTATTATTATTATGAAGCTATTACCAAAATGAACAGTTCCCATACAGAGGTTTTGATCGAGGTCAAGTTTCCCTTATTTCCAACGACGTCATTTTCCTCAAACTGTCTATGATGAGTCTGTACACATGCTGCTCAGAGAAGAAATCAACAGAAAAGATTGTTGATTTAACGCGACAATGTCATAATGGATTCTTTTTGCATTTTTAATGCATCGTTCCATGTCGACACAAATGCTTTTATTTAGAAATTCTGTAAAATCTAATTTAAAAATATTGACATTGCTATATCATCATGATATATTCTTTTCTAACAGGTAATTAATGATGGATGGAATGAGGACAACATTTCAGTGTCAAGCGTTAAAGGCACCTTTCACATCAGTGTTAGTATTTAATGCATCATTACATGACATTATTGAGTATTTTCTGAGGACCACTGATATTTAATGAACCAGTATTTTATCTGTGCATGTGAGACATTGCATGTGAGACATTGCACAGTGCGCTGCCTCCAGCAGACACCGCCAATGTCAAGCAGCCTCGCCAAATTAACACATTCAATCAGCACTACATTTCCTTTATTGATGCTTGTGTGGAAAAAAAGGAGAACAAAAAACTCAGGAGCATTTTCTGCATGATGGTAGTTTAGTTACTTCAGCCCGCGGAGTGACGACAAGGGACGGCAAAACGCCAAAAACTGGAATGGTAGGGTCTGCTTATTTTGGTACTATCCCTAATAAAAATACAAACCGTACTGTACCAAACCAAACCGTTCCATTTGATGATCAGGCCCCATCATACCTTAAGGACCTAGTTTTACCATCCGAACGAGTTACCAGGCTCCTCCTCTCCTGTGGAACCAGCTACAAGTGACAGTGTGGGAGGCGGAGCCTCTCTCTGTATTTAAAGTTAGATTTAAAACCTTACTTTTTGCTCAAGCTTATAGTTAGAGCTGGCTCAGGGAAACCTGGACCATCTCTTAGTTATGCTGCTATAGACCTAGACCGCCCGTTCATTTTCCAGGAGCTTTGGTCCCTAATATGGCGCTGTGAGCAAACTGAGTCACGTAATGTCCAGACCTCTGTTGAAGTAGTCTGAGATGTTGCTGCTGGACTGTTGGACAGAAACAGCCAGTGACTTTTTCAGAAGTTTCATCGAGGAAGAATCAGAACAAAAGCGCTCCCACACACACACACACACACACACACACACACACACACAGTGTTGAATATTTTAGATTACTACTAATGAAAGAGTCTCTCACTGTGACAGCAGCTTTAAATAGAACTGGTTCATCCATTCACTGCTAATAATCCCACAGCTTCTGTCTCTCCATGTGTGCGTGTGTGTGTGTGTTTTTGTTGTACAACATTTTAACACCCAGACAAATGACTGGAGTTACTGAGCAGGTGTTTGGTTTAAACCGCCCTGCACTCTGATTCTGTTTCCTAAAAGATCATAATGAGGACATAAACCTGAGGAAAAAGGGACCGACGTTGAGCTGCAGTGATAAATGGAGCTCATATTCACACCGTCAGAGTTCAGGGGATGTTCATCACACAGCCCGACACTCAAGAATTCTTTTTCTCCACTTTTATTAATGTGAGGACCAGATGGGAAACTGATTCATCTGTCGGCTTAGGAATGTAAATCATTATTTAAAAGACCAAAGAAAAAAAATCTATAAAGGAATAGTTCAACATTTTGACGAGGGTTGGATGACAAGATAAATACGTAGGTATGATTGAATTCCATGTAAAAGGGAATTTGTTGTCTGCCAAGATCTTGTTGTTGTGTTCCACCCATGACCACTAGCAACCTTCTCTTGATGTTCGCACACAACCAAACTTCACTTTTCCTTATCCAGTCAGTTGATGACGTGCTTCCAACTCATCAAACGTCCATCACCGCTGGAGCATAGCAGAGAATCCTGCCTGCTGGGACTGCTATCATTGGTGCTATGATCAAGTGCTTTAGACACTTAGTCTCTGAGTCCATCTGCAAACAGACCAACTCCTTCATGGAGGCTGGACAGAAGCCCAGACAACAAGAGAGGGCTCCAGGCCTTTGAACAACAGCCTAGGATTGGCAGCTGCTGGCTGACCTGGGTACACAGCTCCGGTTCCCAGAGTCCATCACCACAACTACACTGATCCAGACATCGTCCCTTTGTCAGTAACCTCAAGACGGGTGATGCTGGAGCTCTCTGACCAGCTCACTGACCAGAGGAAGGAAATCGATTGCAGGGGATTTGCTGGAATGACACTCTGTAAAGCATAGTACCACCTTCTTCACGGGTGTCCACAAAAAACAGGCCATCAGGCATAGCACGGGGGCAGGAAGAGCGTTCCTTGGAGTTCGCAGACACACCGATCAGCCCCAGCTGGTTTGCCCAGTGGAGGGTGACACCCAATGACCCCAGGAACCATCACTGATGTGTCTGAGTGCATCAGAAGATGATTCTTTGGAAACGTTTGTAAAAAAAACATATTTTCTCCATGATTGAATTTGTTTATGACATATTACCAATGGTAAAGTAGTTCACAAATAGGGTGGGAGGGAGCATGGAACAAAGGGACATGTGTGTTAAGCAGCAGATCACACTTAGTTTATCTCAGCACCAATTAGTGAGACAAGTGAGATGAGATGTCATGACACATTTGAAGATTTTTTCCAAGCCCTAACCACGTGCTTTTTGTTCCTAAACCAGGAAATATACTTACCAGACATTAGATAACAGAACATGTAACACAGTGGCAGTAGTGGCTGCCGTAGTACATCTGCTTTTAAGGTTTGATGTCAATTCAGAGATGGTCTTTCTGCATATCTTGGTTGTAATGAACGGCTATTTGCCTAACTAGAACTGCTGCTTCTTGAGTATTTTCTTTTTTGGACTATTCTCTGTAAACACTGGAGATGTTTGTGTGTGCAAATCCCAGTAGATCAGCAGTTTCTCAAATACTCAGACCAGCCTGTCTAACACCAGCAAGCAGTCTAGCAGACTAGATGCAGACCTGACTAACAAGCAGTTGAACAGGTGTACCTAATGAAGTGGCAGTGACTGCAGGCATCACCCTCAGTTCCATATTAACACCAGAAGTGGTTGAAACAACGGACACATCAGTAATGTGAATAATGTCATTTTAGTTTATAATGAATGGAATGAGGGAGGGGTTTAGTTACTTTTGCTACAGAGATTAGTGAAGTATGTGTGAAGTATGACCCAAAAGCAAAATTGTGACGGATTTCTTTGAAATTGTGAGATATTGTGGGACAAGTAGTTTTAAGTGTTGTGAGTCTCTTACATCGTCAGTTACATACATGAAGACCACAGAGAGGCAGCAATTTCTTTAAATCTTGAAACTACTTTGTAGCTATAGTGTAGCTAAAGCTACACTATATGGACAAGTATTTGGACAATTGACCATTATACCAACATGGGCTATAATGAAAAAAAACAGCCACAGCCACATACCATTATCCCTCCTCATCCAAACTTGGTGTGACCAAATACTTTTGTCCATATAGTGTTGCTACTACTCTTCTTCTTCTTCTTCTTCTTCTTCTTTCGGCCTCTTCCATTAGGGGTCGCCACAGCAGATCACCGTCCTTCTTGCCCTATTGTATTCAGTGTTGAATACTATTGTATTAGCATATTTAGTGTATGTATTGTATTCAGGATATTTTACATTACATTACATTACATGTCATTTAGCAGACGCTTTTATCCAAAGCAACTTACAAGGGAATTGAGTACAACCTGCCAGGGGTGGAGTTGACTTTGCGACCATGAAGTCTTTTGCACACAGGGTTCCGGTCTTAACCACTGAGCCGCTCCACCTCTGGAAGTGGCAAAAGTGTACGTCTGATGTCCTTCTGGATGCAACCTCCCCCATTTATCTGGGTTTGGGACCGGCACGAGGACTACACTGGATGTGGCCTTCAAGTGGCTGGGTTCTAAAGCTACCTGCTGCTATATTTTGTAGCCAACCAACTACAGCAGTTTGTACATAAAACGGAGGAAAATATAAGAAAACTGTGAGAAACTGTGAGAAAAATGAGTGAACACCAGTTATTCCAGGCTCAAGCCTTTCAAGTGACTCTGCAATAAATCTAAAATGATTTGACAATAAAGACCAACTGTCAAAGTGGAACTTGACAGGGAAAAAAATTGAATACAAAAAGGTGTCAAATGAAAAATAACTTGACTGTGAAGGCGTTTGTTCTGTGAGCACTTATCAGTCTAATATCATATACATTATCTTTAAATCCTGACAGTGACTTTTCTTTTCCTCTCCAACCCACTGCTTCTTTATTTTTCTCCCAGTCGAGAGAGAGAGAGAGACTTCAGAAGTGTTCAGTATCCAGACAGACAGACAGACAGACAGACAGACAGACAGACAGACAGACAGACAGACAGAGATAAACCCCGGTACAGAAGAAAATATGGCAACATGAAGAAGCTATGCAGGAAAAAAAAAGGGGTAGATGATTAAAAGCGAAGCTGACTTCTTTAAAGTGCAAGCAAAGTTAAGACGTCCAAGCAAAGTTCACTGGAGCGCAGTGAACTGAGTTGCCCTGATGTCTTTTTTAATAGTGTGTAATTTACTGTGGCTTCACAATCCACATCTTGATTCCACTAAAATACAGGCCCACAGCCCACGAGGTGAGTTCAGTCACAGGAACACAAAGTTCCATTCAAACCAACAGATGAATATGAGCAGCTCTGTCATTAACATGCACAATGTACGTACTCTCAAGCTGTATTTCCATGTGTGTGTGTGTGTGTGTGTGTGAGAGCTGTGAGCACTCCAGGCAACAATGCTATTTATAACTGACATTGGCAGAGTTGCATAAGGACAAAGCAGCACATCAGACTGTGGAAGACAGCGAGAGAGACGGGGGACGGGGGACGTGTTGTGACCACGAGGCCCTCGTTCTTCTACCTCTTTCTGAAGCGTTCTCGGCTGCCGTCGTGCACTGACTGTGTCGACGACTGTGTCGACGACTGTGTCGACGACTGTGTCGACGATGACTTCAGCAAACACAGTATTTTAGATCATGTGGATGAAAACAGTTGCTGGTCTTTGAGTCAGGGGAAGCTCATTTCAGGTCCAGTTATTTTTACATCATGTATGAGAAGCAGCTGATTCTGAACAAACTCGTCATATTGTTGGTTTAGTAATGACCTTAAATACAACAGTTCATAGTTGACCATTTATTTAGTGGAAGCAGAGCTTCCCTTGTTGTCTTTGAGAAATCTCTTCTGGATGAAAATCACTGATCAAAACACGAGGCCACAGTTCTACTGTCGGAAAAAGGATGTTTTCATGGTTGAAACTGAGTGACTGCCCCAGGTGGAGGATTTAAATGGTAGCTACACCTCGAAACGACTTTGTTCAGGTGAAACAGTGGTTGAACAGTAATAAAGTAATAAAGTAATAAAGTAAACAGCTGTAACTGTTGTCAGACCACGGCCCCACACTGCCCTCCACTCTCCCTCACCCTCTCCTCTCTTCTCTCTCTCTCTCAGTTCAGTTCTTCTTGGCATTTCCCAATATTAGGCATTGGGAGGAGTTATCTGCAGAAGAGGGAGGTTTAGTTTATGCTTTAAATCAGTGTTTCCCAATCCCAGGCCACAAGGACTCACTGCCCTGCATGTTTACCATGTTTCACCTGATTCAAATGAATGGGTGGTAATCAGGCTTCTGTAGAGCGTGATGATGAGCTGACCGTGTCAGGATTGGGAAACACTGCTTTAAATGTCCAGTTTGTAACATTTAGGAAAGTGTGTTGTACTACACATAAGTACATGTTTGTGTAAATGTATAAAAAAAGTCTGGAAACACTGGATACAATGATTCTCTGGGGTTTGGTCTTCGTCCTGCCCTCTTTTTTGGAGGATTGACCTGCAGCATCAGGGACGCATTTTCATTCAAAGAACTGCTGCTCTTTTCTCTTTTCCGGATCATTCTCTGAAAACACTAGTGTGGGAAAATTGCAGCAGATTAGCAGTTTGTGAAAATACTCAGACCAACAACCATGTTCTAAGTCACTGAAATCACCTGCCGTCCTCATTCTGACCGTGTTTAGAATAGAATAGAATAGAATAGAATAGAAATACTTTATTCATCCCCAAGGGGAAATAGTTTCAACATAGCAGCAATACAATCAAATATTATAAACATAAAATGTAATGTAAACATAAAATGTGCAACAGTGGGGAAAAAAACAGTGCAATAATAAAGGAATGGCATTAAGGAGTTCAATGGAAAGAACATTTTTTTTTGTTTAGTTTTTTACAGAGAGTTATTGTAAGTCTTGATGGCTGATGGCAGGAATGACTTCCTGAATCTGTCCCTGTGAATCTCTGGGAGAATGTGCTCTCCTGGGCCTGGAGGACGTGGTGGAGAGGATGATCGGGGTTATCCATGATGGAAAAAAGTTTATAAAGTTTATATGATTAAATGCACTGAGCTGCTGCCATGTGATTGGCTCGTTTGATATTTGCTTTAACACACATTTGAACAGGTCTAGTTCTTTGACTTCTGTTGTCACACTGGGTCTTATAATGGTTTGTTGGCTGTACATGTCAGTTCAAACAAAGGAATTAGATTAACTGAGCTACGCTGGTTATTATTTAGTGTTCTAAATAGCTTCAGTGTTGTGTTAAGTCATTGTCTTGTTGGGCTGAATGACATAGGCAACAAAGATCAGTAAGCTAACCCAGCTGAAGTGGAAACCCAGTCCACAGGTTTGGGTCAAGTCTAAGCCGTCAAGCAGAATGCAGGACTTTGTTAACAAGCTGACCGTAAGAAGACGGCAGTTAAAAGTCACACTAGCCACATATTACATCATATTATGGTCCATCTTTGAGGAAAACTGCCGATTAATGTTTGCAAAGGAGATAATGGCCGCCACAAAGAAAGAAGTCAACAGAATGAGTTATTTTTGCACACATATCAATTAGTGATAGTGAATTTGACCTTTGTTCCTACGTTACATAGAGTAAAACGACTCATTTCATCCACTGTATACTGGAAGTCGCGATTGTTTGTGTGAATTATGTATTTGATTAATCTGACTTCAATTATGGCAGCATTTCCAATAATAAATCGACATTAACTGAGAGATTTGCCCACAGCAGATGGCTCTCTGATGCTTCCCCAGCTTCTTCTTTCATTCCCCTCAGCTTCCTCTTAGAGAAGCTCTTTCTGCATGAGATAACGTGTGTCCGCTAAAATGGACGCCAGTCCTAAAGTAAAAATGGCACTGTGGTGAACAAAAGTCACATAACAGCTCACATAAGACTTGAACATTTTCAGCTGCCCATAGTGCTGGGTCTCAAATGCTTTTAGTAAGACAGATGACATCAGCTGAGCTGTTTGTTAGTATGTGTTATACTGTAGCGTCAGTCTTGGAATAAACCTTCTCTCTCTCTCTCTCTCTCTCTCGGCTGCCTCACTGCAGATTCATCATTCATTTATCCAATTTCTTAATGTTCCTCCCCTTCCTCGCCTTCACATGGCCTCGGTCTCTCCACCTCTTCAACCGCCCACTGGCTGCTCTCCATCTGCACCACTCTCAGATTGAAGAGCTTCTCTCTGCTTTATTACCTTCTGTGTCGTCAAGTTCCGTCATAAAAACTGACGACTGAGACTCTGATGCCTTTTCGCTGTGTTTTGTGCTGTGTATCATATTTACGAGCACCGTTGATAGAACACATGTCAACTACTGAGAAAACACTGGACGTATTTGTGCTAATTGTAATCACATCCAGCAATAACTCAATTTCAATTTGTACCCAAATCCAAAAAGACCCCAACATGTGCTACACAAATGCAACGGAGACCCATCTATGAAACACCAACAAAGAACTGTTGGGAGACACAGACTTGCTCTGAACTATTTAACATCCACTTACTTGTCTTATATTAGCAGGCCTTCCCACTGTGTCTGGCTGCCCCCAAGTAAGTTCATGAAACTTGTTCAGGTTTTGTTATTGACTCTTTTCAGCTTTGTTGCAGAATAATATTCAATTACAACCTTGTTGTTACAGTTGCTTGTTGCTTGTTAGCATCTTCTGCTGACCACTGCTCAGTCCTGTCTGACAAAGCTGGGGTCGAGCACAACACACAACAACCCACCTCGATCGGCTGCTTTTGTCTCAAAGCAGTGGGGGCCTTCTCCAGATGTCGGACCCCGACAGTCCTAGAGGAAACTCGTTTCAACACATTTCATTTGTGATCTTATTCTTTCATGTTCACAACCCAAAGCTTGGGACTTTAAGCCTCATTTCCACCAAGCAGTGTAGTGCCATTCAGCTCGCCGCAGTGTGGTTTGGAACGATATCGCTGATCTTGCTTGTGTTTCCACCGCGGGGTGTGTGTGTGTGTGTGTGTGTGTGTGTGTGTGTGTGTGTGTGTGTGTGTGTGTGGGGGTTGGATATATACTGTATATAAATTACGCAGCTATTTACACAGCTGAGGGAGTGTGTCAGAGTGACGTCATTCCAGGTTGACACGGTGTAGCTCACCAGTGAATTCCACAAAGAAGAAGAATGCAACACACTAAACAAAGAGCAACAATGGCGGACATCGAGCATTACGTGTTGTTTCTCCTTGGCATGTGGCTGTTTATCTCAAGAAGACAAGCTTTGTTTGAGAGAAGCCTGCAGGATGCACCGAGGAACACAGTCGTGCATCAGGCAGTCATCACCATATGCAAGTTATTATTAACAGACCTCAGTGTTTGTAGCTCCACCCAGTAGGAATTGTACCTCTGTGCTTGATACCCCAATGGAAGGGTGCCAAAAAACTGGAACAATGCACATCAGTTATTTTAATGCCCTTCCCAACATTTGACAAAGCAAACACAAATAATTGTTTGGCGTACCAAACTGTAGCACTAGAGGAAACTCTATGCAGTCCATTCTATTTGTGGTCTTGTTCTTTCTCGTTCACTACCCAAAGCCCAAGAGCGTCATATACTGCTGCTCTTTCTCGTCCCTCAGGCGCCGCCTTACAGATTCACAGGGTATCCTTCTGTGCCTGGAAGAAACACACTGGACAGCTGCCCTGAATGTGTATCTACACTCTATAACGCTGCTGTGAGCATCCAGAAAATACATATTCTATTATTTATGATTTATTTTTGGTCATGGGAATGCTGATGATATTAATCAAATAAAAGTGTGTCATCTATCCCAGAGTTCATATTCTTCTAATGGCTGCCAAAACAAATCAATTTCTCTGTGATGGCTTCAAAAGGATTCCCTAACATATGATCCATGGCAGACGGTTGTCAAATATATTTATATTTATTTATATAATAGAAGAAAAATAACTTTCATACTGAGAACAAACAGTTGAGAGAGTGATGATCACAGTGTGTCCTATGTGTTGGGGCAGGAGCGGAACTAAGCATGTGTGTAATTATGTCCCGTCAGTTTACATTGCAAGGAGCCTTTTGGTGAAGTGGGGAGCAACTGTGGTCACTAATGTATGCTGTTTGTGTGTGTGTTTGTATTTCCCTTTTCCCCACACTGTTATCATTGGTGAGTTAAAACCTGTTTCAGCACTTTCTTCAGTTTCTAAAATATCCTCTCAATGGATTGAACGCAACAATGGGAAAGAGCGCGATGGACGGTAGATGGTAAAGACCTGTCGATATGGTTAAAGAAGTAAGAGTGATTGGTTGGGAGCCATCAGCAAACATTCACTAACTCTAACCTCAGTTCTTTTCTTGGCCCGAACCTTGACCCCAGTCCTATCCTGATCCCTAACCCTAACCTCATACTGGGACTTTTATTTTACCGCTGCTCTGCTTTAAATGTCTAAATGTGCTGCCAGTGGTTTTTCATTGGAGTGGTTGCTTCTCTTTCACACTTGGAAGCCTCTAGTACTTTGTGCTTTGTCAGGCAATGCCACGTAGCGGTGGTTTCAAAAGCTCTCGGATGAGAACAGGTTGCAGTGTGAGGATCAGAACTTTGGTAAAGTGAAAGCGGTGCATTTCTGCTGATGCTGCAGCTTGAAAATAGGTGAAGGTGAAAATATGTCTGATTCTGAGAAACTGGACACCTAGACATAAGTATTCTTCTTTTCTGTGCTGTAACTACTGTTAGCTGAGTGTATTGTTTGCTATATCAAGGATTGGTATCAAGGAAAAGATGGAGGAGACATTTTGATGAAAGGGGATTCCTGTGAGAGGCCACATGGTGGTGTAGTGGTCAGCGCTCTTGCCTTGCAGCGAGAAGACCCGGGTTTGAGCGCTGGTTGGAACAAGGGCCTTTCTGCATGGAGTTTGCATGTTTTCTCCGGATTTCCTCCCACAGTAAATTGGACACCCTAAATTGACCGTGGGTGTGAGTGTGAATGTGTGTGTGACCCTGCGATGGATAAACTGTCCAGGGTGTACCCCGCCTATCGCCCGATGTAGCTGAGATTGGCAGAGCACCCCCTGGTGGAGGATAAAGCAGTAGATGATGGATGGATTCCTGTGAGAGACAAAATAATAATAATAATAATAATAATGGTAATAGTCTCTCCGTAAATAAAATATGAATAATAAAAGTTAAAGTTATTCAAGCTATTCAGTCCAAAGGAGGAATTGCTGCTGCTTACTCCTCAGTTAGCCACAGTGAGGAAAGTGAAAGACAAAGTGTCCTTGAGATGGAGTTTGTTTGCAGAAACGTGTTGAGAAAGATATTCCTGTCTTTGTAGTAGAAGTGTGAAATGACTGATAGATTCCAATGAATCACCATCCACTGGTGGAATGTATAATCACTGTATCTCCATCATAAATAACTAGTGTTGGTACTGGACCATACTGTCACCACAGAAATAAATAAATGGATGTGGTTGATTTGCAATGCACAGGTACACAGTGAAGCAGCTTTGAGATGTGCAGATTTGTGAGAATGCAAATATCCACAAAAGCCACTCCGGATGTTCTTCAGAACGTCTTCCACCATCTCCCTGATTAAATCTCGGGACGATGTCTGAGTGCGCTCACGATGTCACAGCACAGCAGGAAAATCTGCCTCCTGCCGTCAATGGTATGAATCAAGTGACACATTTTTATATTATATTTATATTTTCAAACCTTATCAGATTGTACAACTTCCTTTCTCACTCTGCTTAGCCCCCTCCTTCTTTGCCTGGTTGAACAGTGCACATAAACAAAGTCCCCCATCTCATATAAATGTCAAACAGACCAAAACTTGGTTTCAAGATTGCATCATTTTCTGTCTCGCGTGAGTAAACCAATCGATGCAGGATTCACAGTTTGACATTTGAGTGATGTTGTGTCAACTAGTGCAACCAACAGAAATCTGCTTATGTCGTGTTTGGTGTGACTGCACCGTGACAACATTTGAACCTTGTCTAGGTTCTTCTTCTTACTTACAAACAAAGTTCATTTGTGTCATAAATTTCTGTTTCTGTTTCTGTTGATATGACTAAGCCCTGCCTTTCATCCCATGTCAGCTGAGACTTTATGGTCAGCATGTTTCAGACCCTTCTAGTGCACAATTCTTATGCTGGATATTGCATTCGCTTGGAAAATCTGCCGACCCTGGGAAACAGAGGAGACAAAAGAAGCAGAGATTTAAACAAAGAGCGGTTAGAACTTCCACTCCGCTGGAATCTGAGCCGCTCTGGTCTCTTAATGCATGTTAATTTAGAGTGAAGTAAACAGTTATTGTCATCATTGCATCCTACATAGCAATGAATTAGATCAATGTTCCAAGAAACATGGTAACAATGAGATTTGTTTTTATGATCAAAGCCGAATCTAAAGCGGATCACACGCTTCATTCACCACATCCACATTTCAAAGGAAATTCACTGGAAGTCACATGTCCCGAGATAAGATTAACGATGATAAATCATTTGTTTGACAAATATAAAATGCTCCGAATGAGAGAAATTTTTGGATTTCCATTCACCGTACCTTCATTTATGCGCCAACATGTGGAGTCATGAAGTCTCTGCAGAGTCAAACTCTTTAGAGAAAACCTCTTTAGAAGGCTTTATTTTTTTAGATGACATTATTGGCACTGGTGTTAGGATGTGTTTTCTCTTTCCCCCTCTTGTTCTGTGGCTGTCTGTCTTGTGTGAGTGGGTGTGTCTGTGGGCGTGTCTGTTGTCTTTTCCCTCGCAGGCTGATTACCAGCGGCCACTGCTTCCTGATCACCGGCTCTCGGTGCCAGTCGTCTTTGTTCACTTTCCCTCCTTTGTCTTCTGAGTTGCACCTTTAGTTTCTCCACTTTTTGCCTCAGCATCGAGTGCTAGTTTTTTTTACCCCGCCTTTCTGACGGTTTTTGTTGAACTGTTCTTCCTGGATTGATATTATTTGATCAATTAAAACTACCTTTTGTTTTTTTTTAACTTCATCTTGCTGTAATTTGGGAGCCAATCCTGCCTGGCGACAGTCTAACAAATGGCACATATATAATGTAATAAGAGGGTATATTGTCCCATGTGTCAACTAGTTTTCGTGCAAATTCTGAACTACTATTTTGTAGAGCTAAACAAAATTGTACACCCCAATAAATCTCGACACCATGAACAGAATCATAGGTTTTAAAATGTGTTTGAATCAAAACAAGTGAACAATGGACATTTTCAGAAGACAAACATGGGGAGAGGATTATGCAAAGTAGGACTTATCCAAATTGTTGTGGTCACATGTCAAAATAATGTGATATAAAGAGAACAATATGAAAATGTCTGGGGGGAATAGTTCCAAAATAACCAGCTCCTATACAGTTCCCTTTCCTTACCAGACATGCTCCAGTTGTTTGACTGGTGAACAGAGAATCAGCATTTGTGGACGGAGTGGGGGAAAAAACACCGTACCATACTGTACCTTCATGTAGCCTTCAGTTAGCATCAAGCGTAAAAACATGAGGGTTTAAAATGGCGGCTCATTCTAGTGTAATGAAAAACACTGGACCTTTAAAAGGGCTTGTGCTGCACACACACACACACACACACACACACACACAGGCGACCCTCTCCACTGAAGCGAGTATAATATAATAATATGAGGCCGTACATTAAAGCTGATAACAGAGCAGGTCTGCAGTGCCTTTGCCTGTTTCCACAGATCTATAAATAGCTGTGCTGATCATGCAGCAGTGGCTGCCATCACCCTGCCTGTTCTCTGCAGCACCCACACACTTCTCCTCCTCCCCTCCTCCCCCTCCTCCCCTCCTCCTCCTGTTCCCTCTCCTCATCTCCCCTTTTCACTATTTCACACCGATTTTCTCTCGAACACCTCACCCTTCCCCCATCGTTTCCTCTCTGTCTGTTTTTGTATCCTCTCTTCATACTTACTGCACTTATTTCCCTCTTTAAGACTCTACGGCCTCTTTCACCCCCCCCCCCCCCCCCTCGCCATATACCTTTGACGTCCACTTAGTCCTTTGTCCACCCTTGATCTTTCATTAATCTTTAACTCTCGGAGTCATTCATTTCCAGCGCCATCAACCAAACCATGTTCAAAGTCAATGAAATCACACTTTCTTCCTCATTCTGTTGCTCAGTTTGAACCTAAATGCACTAAATTTGCTGCCATGTGACTACATGTTCAAGATTTTTATTCACACACTATTTATACACTGCAAAAGCAGTCTTTGCTTGGCTAGAACCCTTAAAGCCTATCTTGTAAATCTGCAGCCACTTAATGTGTCTGTAATGTCTGTAATGTGTCTTGAAATGAGGGGAAAAATCATGAAAAGTCAATGACATTTTTACTTGAAATGAGTCTTCCTTACATTTGCACACACACCCATTTAATTAATGCTTACAAGACAAAAACAAGCCAGCATTTCCATTACCATTGTTTTTCTCATCCTAACTATCAGTTAAAGTATATATATATATATATACATATATATATGTATATACATAGTTTTAGTTGCTTGCAGTAAATCAGACCTCAAATTTTCAGGAAAGAAAAAGTAAAAAATGATTTTACATGTCAAATGTGTTCTGTTGTTGAGGCGTAAAGAGACATCTCCAAAAACACATCACTACTAAACTAAAAGCAAAATGTTAAGCAGTGAAGAATTCCTTCCCCGGTGTTTTGCTGTTGGATTAGATTGTGTTAGATAATGAGATCAGTGAATGGTGTTAAACAAACCCGCCTTTGTTGGCACACTTGGTCACATGATCCACTGAGAAGCTGCTGAATACTCGACCTTGATGCAGGATGTGCAGAGTGTTCTCCAGCTGTGGCTGTTCTCTGCTCCACTGTCTATTCAAACTGTTTATTTCACTGTGGAAACTGCTCTCTCTGCCTCGCTGGCCTCGATATTGACACCTGACAGCTGACAGATGTTCTTAGTTTCTAATTTTATGTCACAAATTGCAATTTATTGTCAGTTCACCACCGACCACACGTTGTGAGGTGCCAAGTTTTTGCAAAGATCGCTCGTTGTGATGCGCTCGTTGTGATGCTGCTCGTTGTGATGCGCTCGTTGTGATGCGGCTCGTTGTGATGCGCTCGTTGTGATGCGCTCGTTGTGATGCGGCTCGTTGTGATGCGGCTCGTTGTGATGCGCTCGTTGTGATGCGGCTCGTTGTTAGAGGTTAGCGTATGTTTTCAGGATTTTTAACTGATCTACATTTCGGCGTTGTTAGCTTTGATTCTTGTGTCCGGTATCGCACTCGCGACACTTCCAGTGACGACACTCTCTGCCAATCCGTGGACAGCAGTCTGTCGACGTCATGTTTAGAACCTCGTGTTTGATGTAGACACAGTAGGCAGGATTTCGTTGGCATTAATAATCATTAATATTTTGATCATCTTTCGGCACAGTGTAAATGAAGAGATCTGAGAGCGAGAACAATACTTCTCTACTCTTCTATGCTCTGTTTGCAGTTTACTGTAAATCTGTGATGGTTATTGAAAACTAACTGACTAACTAACTAACTAACTAACTAAGTGCTAGCAAGGCTTTTGTTTTTGATCATTTTCCCTAATGATCTCAAAACTGCTGACGTCAAACGCTTGAGTGTGATGTTGCACCGTGTTGTTTACTCTCCAGTATCGTGACGGGCCAGCGCTCAAATGAAGGGATTTTCATGAACCACCTCCCAAACCCTTCACCCGGGTTTTGGACTAACACTAGACGCGTTATTCTGGCGTGAATAAAAGCAATCTGATGACAGGAGCGCCAACCCAATTCTTTTCCAGCGACCCCGCCTCCTGTAGCTTTAAGGCCACTGCTGTATTAGTGACCTCATGTGAGCTGATGATGAGCACACTCAGATGAATACCAGGCATGTGTAGGTGGAAGTGGCTTGTGGACCAGAGGGACGTTATCCATTAACCCTGACCCAGCACTTACTGTCTGGCTGTCTGCTCTGCAGTGTCTCCCTCCCTCTCACATCTCCCATCCCCCACTCAGACATCCATCCATCCATTAGTGCTGGGAAAAAAAGAACCAACATATTTGTACTGGTTCTTCCTGGTCTGTACTGGACTTTGCTGTTTCCAGGAAACAGCCACAGTTTCAACCCTGTGATTTTTCCATTTCTCCTGCCTGACGAGGGAAACGGGCACTTTATGGCACGATAACACCAGACGCTAATCAAATTATTGCTCTGATGAGATGTCATGCAGTTTTACTCTATCTCATGTTGAGTGACACAATTGTGTGGCGCGATGGTGTTTTTCATCTCTTTTTCTGGAAGAACAGATGAATATTCATAGGCTGTGAAATGATTCTATGAGCAAAATGTGACAGTATTACAGATGTCACAAAGGTCCAAATTCTCCCTCACATGGTATCTGGTTAAATTTATGGCCTAGTAACAGCTGAAGTGTATTTTGGTCTGCGCGTGTTTTGGTCTGTGCGTGTTTTGGTCTGCGCGTGTTTTGGTGTGACATGTGTTTTATATATATATATATATATATATATATATATATATATATGTATATATATATATACAGTATATATATATATATATATATATATATGTGTATATGTATATGTATATCCATATTGGGACAAACTAGTCGCAGGTTTGTGGAAACCAGATCTGGTCTATGAGACACGCACAGTTCCGTGTTATGGTTCATATATGCCGTTATCGTCTCCATTTTGAAAATGTCCATCGTAATGTCCACCCATGTGTTTAAGGCTCTTTTAATAACTGTAGCGTGAATCACTTTTAGTTGCCATCAAGCCTTAAAAAGTGCCGTCATGAATACAAACCCATTTGCCATTAACCACTTTTTGAATGGTCCAAATACATTGAAATGACTGTAAAATCGTTAACGTTGTAGTTCTATAACACTTAACGGCTCAGCCTGTAGCTGCCTCCTCACATCCTGCCTTTTTATTATCCCTTGCATTACACTGTATGTCCCCAATGATCCTCATTTGTTTTTATTTGGAGCCATTTTCTCCTCCAAGAAAACAACTCCTCCCCAAAGGGATTCATTAAACATGCATCCGATCCAGACCAATCCACCCCTCCATCCATCTATCCATGCTGCCTCACTCCCACCATTTCTGTCTTTCGCCGCTTTTCTCCTGTCGTCATCCATTTGTCTCTTCCTTCTATCATACTCCTGTGATTTTCCCCCTCCCCTCTTCTCCCCTCCCCTCCCCTCCCCTCCTCACCTCGCCGCTGCATCTCTCCTGATTACCCTCGACATTTATTCAATACTCCCTCTGTCTCTCTCTCTCACTCACACACACACTTCTCTTTTATTAGGGCGAGCACTTAAGGGAATCACTTTGTCAGACCAGTTATATCCCCCCACTTTCTCTCTCTCTCTCTCTCTCTCTCTCTCTCTTTCTTTCTTTCTTTCTCTCTCTCTCTCTCTCTCTCTCTCTCTCTCTCTCTCTCTCTCTCTCTCTCTCTCTCTCTCTCTCTCTCATACTTTCTTTCTTTCTCTCTTTCTCTCTGTCTTTCTCAGTGCAGCGCGCCACCGTACAGTTTGAAACACTAACCTTGCGAGCATTTCTCGGGTCGTGTGCAGATGTCGATAGCTGTGTCAGCTACATAAATAGCTACATAAATAGCATGACGTCATAGCAGTGTGATACAGTCATTAAAGTCAGCGAAGAAAACCACGACACAATGTTGTGCACTAACATTACAGTTGACCTTTGAAAGTCTGGTCTTTTTCTTTATTTTGGCCTTTTACTCTACGGAGCGCCCCCTACAGTTCATGTTTTTATCCACCATCGTAAACATCCGTCTGTTTTATTTTATCCTCACCACAGACACTCCCCCTACTCCCGTATTCAAATAAATCCAGTCCGAGTTTTACTTCCAGCCCCCGATCTCCCCGCAGCGCGACATTGAACCATCACGATGACTCTGACGCTGTTAACGTGGGGTTGACATTCAAAACACAAATAATTGTGTGAACTGAACGGCACCGTTTGACTGTGTCATGCGTTTGGACGACATTTTAGATCCACTTTGCAGAAAGAACATGAAAGTAAAAATATACCAACTTGGTGGTAAAATCAAGATTATGACATGAAATCCACCTCAACAAATATTATGACCAACATGTCCTGATGGAGGCGCCACAGCAGCATCTATAATCCTAACAAATCACTCATATGGATTTGTAACTTTGACAGGAATGTAACTCCAGTTGTGAAGAAACATTTTAATCTACAGAAAGACATAAACCAGGGATTAAAGTACAGGGAAGTGGCTTTTGCAGACGTTTGCGTCATCACCTCTGCTGTGTGTCGGAACCTCGGTGCATGTCTGCGAGCAGCTCTACATTTTTAAATTCCAACACATCGTGGCATGCCGTCTCCAGCAGCTGTACTCAATACTTGCAGCAGTTGCAGCAGGATTGTGGACCTCATTCACATGCAGAAAACAACCATGTACTGTACAACACATCCCGTGCACATTTGTCCTTTTACATTTCCTCGCAGAATAAAAGTTTTGTGATATTTCATGCTTTGTTGGCCTTTTATTTTTGTTCCGTAGTGCTTTTTTCTATCCGCTTATTCCTGTGAGACGAGTTGGCCTGGAGTGACCTATCCTTCCTCCTCCCCCTCTCCAGTCAGCAATTCATTATCTGACCTAACCAAGCACACAAGCCCTGATTCATTTTTCTCCTCCTCTCTCTCTCTGCTGATCCTCCCCCTACACCTCCTTCATCCCTTCGCCTGCCTGCCTGTAATTGTTGATTGTCCTTTCCAGTTTCTGCCTGCAGCAAGCTCATGTAGACGCCCACACACACACACACACGCACACACACACACACGCACACACACACACACACACACGCACACACACACACACACACACACACTGCATCTTTATCTTTTTATAGCTGTGTCTTGTTAGGCAGGGAAAGCAGATTTCTCCCCAATGAACAATAAGAATGTCCTGCAGCCAGAACTGCTCTGTGTTATATAACAAGGGACTTTAAAGTATGAAGTCCATTTTGATTCATAAAGATGAAACACATGAATGTTGATGTTGTGGCTTCAGATTTCATTTTGATCGTTGGTTTAAAAACATCACAATCTCTATGTTCACACACTAGAAAATTATTACTATTATTATTCTTATTATTGCCATGTAAATAAAGCAAGTAGCAAACATAGGATACATTCATTATATTGTGTTTTCCCAAATAAACGTTCATTGTTCACTGAGAAATCGGAAGACAGCCATTGACGCAGACGTATGTCGATAACTTGATAGCGGCGCTCTACGTGGTATTTGTGTAGCAACATGTCTACGGTCTTAATTGTACGACTGATTTCATGTCAAACAAATATTGATCATAAAAGTGCTAGTAAAGTTCTACAGGCGAGTGTGTCAAGCCCCGCCCCCTGTTACACACACTCAAAGTGGCATGGGTTGCCAGACCACCAGTGCGACCTTCAAAAACACCGCACACAAGATGAATTTGATCCAATTGAAGTAGTTTTCTCATGAAAATGATCGATGTTCCCAGCTGTTGATACACAACGATGCACAGTTTTAAGAGGTTACATGGAAATCCTGATTATCTGAGTAAACATGAGCATGTACCTGCACTACTGGCTTCAGCTCCATATCAGCAGCCTGTATCATATGAATCCACTGAAAAAGGGATTCAATTCTACTCATGAGAAAGAAGAGACTTTTAGAATCATGCCACTGCAACATCTCTCCAGCATCTTCATGTTTGCTGCACTGGAAAAATAGCATATATATTATAATAATGATAATAATAATGATAATAATAATAATAATAATGATGTAATGGAAGCAGCAGAGAATCACTGCCACGTTATCAGCTGCTAATAACACTTCTATTTAAGTCATTGAAGTTGTGCCTTCTTATCCTTCTGTGGTGACACAGTGTTGTGAAGCATCTTCTGCTTTTTAGATTTGATTTGACTCTGCAGACACGTCTATAGAACCTGTGAATAATAAAGGGCATCAAACACAAACTCACAACATCCAACTCCATTCCACTGTTCCTTCCATGTTAGACAAGCACGTTAGTTGTCATTCGGATCCCTGGTCTGATTGGTTGGAGGTCTATCCAATTGCGTACAGAAACATTTTGGCCACGCCTCTTGGAAGTGGAAGGTGTCTACAACCTTTCTAGACTCATACTCAAACGAGGCAGCGCTGCAAAACGAGCGCCCTCTACTGTCGGCCCACAATCAACCTCCAGTGATACTGAGCTGCAGTTTGGCATCAGCATGACAGTGTTTACACGTGTCATCTGTTGTGTACATGTGCACGTGAAAGAAGGAACATGGATATAAACGTTTGTGCAGCCATGCTCCTCTGTCCTCTCATGTCCTCTCATGTCCTCTCATGTCCTCTTCTGTCCTCTACTGTGATCACAGCTTCAGAGAAACTATTGTTGCAAAGTTAATGAAGCCACTTCTTCTGTGTCTCTCGCCGCTCTCCCTCTTTTCCTCCCGCGTCGACCACCCCCTCCTCCCTCCTCCCTCCTCCCTCTAAGGAAGAAGGAAGGGGAGGGTAGATTATAGTTTATCCCTGCTCTGCACTGCAATGCCTCGCTCTGACAGCAAAGCCCTTTCACCTACATTCAGAGTCTGCCTCACCACACACACACACACACGCACACACGCGCGCGCACACATGCACACACACACACACACACGTGCACGCACACACGCACACGCACACAGACACACACACGCACACCCAGTCTGCCTGCTCGGTCTTGTCATGCAGGGTGCAGCGGCTCTGCAAACTGACATGGATCCAACAGGAGGGAAGTATTCACCATCTGTCTACGTTTACAAACTCTCTCCGTCTCTGTCTGTCTGTCTGTCTGCCTGCCTGCCTGCCTGCCTGCCTGTCTGTCTGTCTGTCATTCCTCCTTAATCCCTGTCTTCCTGTCTCTCCTTCAGCGTCTCTGAAAAATAAATAAAAGGAGAAAGAGAAGAAGCAGAGGAGGAGGGAATACTGTAGGAGGAGATGAGAGACTGCAAAAACGAGTGCGACACGGTCAAAACTAAAGGTGGTTGATGACTTTATATTTACCGTCCAACCTCCTGCAGTATTGTTACTGCAAACCCTGATTCACCGTCTAAGATTGTATTCTGACATGTGACCAACTACAAACACTTTGTGTCTTCTTTCCCGTTTAATCAGAATCATGTGATCATGTGATCATGTGTCGCAACACTGGACTGTTCAAAGTTACAAAATGTGACCAGAGTTAAAGGTTCAGCTCAGTTGTGACCACGTGAACTCTTTGTTTTGATTCCATTTATTTTATGATTTATATAAGAGCCAACCCATTTAGCCACAGTTGTGGGGAAGTTTGTGTTTTTAGTGCAGCGTTGTTTAGATGTTTGAAACCAAAGGAGAACATATTTGGATGAGAGGGAAGCGTTGGGGAAGGAGTTTTGCCCTAGAGGGCAAAGACTAGCGGGTCAACTTGTGTAACTTCTGTAAATCACACCATAGCCACGCCCCTAAAGCATGCCATACATTGATATATGGGGACTCAACAACTGTAACCACTTCAGTATTTCAATCATGAGAAAACAGTTTTTACTGCATTTTATAAAATGGGGCCCGTGTTACTGAAATCATATGGAAGCTGCATAATTTGTCCATTTCCAATGCCACGCTGCAACATGCGTTCATATCCATTTGTTTTCATGTTTACTTATCTTATCTTACTTTTTAATATCAAATATCATTTATTTCACATTATCACCGAGGCCTGTGGTGGAGCTGTCAGTGACGTCACAGTTCTTCGTTTCTTCGTCAAAAAGAAAAACACAGGGAAAACCAACCACTAAAGGGCAAAGGTTATAGTGTTAATGACCTATTATTAACGGCTTCACCAAGGTTTGGTTTAAATACATGAATTTGTTTCGAGGTCAAGGTCACGGTGGCGTCACAAACCATGTTTTTGGCCTTTGAAGTCAACATGTTTCATAAGTCTCTAAAACAATGGAGGCTTACACATTATTATTTCTGTGCTTGTGGTAAATTCATATGGGGGTTAGTCACAGGTCAAGCACACGGTGGACTAGTGGCTAGCACTGTTGCCTCACAGCAAGAAGGTAGAAAATGAGGGAGAGTTTAATTAAAGATTCCAGTGTTTTTTATAAGTGAGAGCGAAACAGTTTCAGCCTTGAGTTCTGGAATGTTTCCATTTTGAAATAAAAACATGTACAATATGAAACTTTTTTCTTTGTTTTCAAAGTGTTGACTCAACAACATGAAGCTCTCTCGTCATCATTGGTACAATCTGAAGCTTTCACTGCACTTCTTTCTTTTGGTGGATGATGAAAGTTAGTGTTGTAGTTTGAACCGCAGAGAGCCTCGTCTTTCTCTGAGTAACTGGAGCAAATACCCGTGAAATGTGACGCACCTTATCACACACACAATCAATAGCCTTTCATTTTCACTAAGTACGACATCAGTCCACGTTAATGACACATAAAAGAGTATTGAGAACACATAGAAACAGATTGTTTCAGATCAAATGTGATATTTTGTGACTTCAGTCATTTACATAAGGCTGCATTCACACTGTATGGTGCAAGTCACTCAAAACCTCCCGTGTGTCACAAGTGAAACAAAAAATCACATGGCATCCACACATGGTCAGATCAGATTCAGGACTCATTCACATGTGGAAATAAATGAGATACAAATGAGATGATGTGCATTTGCATCTGCAGCGTAAGCAGACAGATCACTGTGAACGATGTAATGTACACTATGATCAGATGAAGAGGTTTCGTGTCTTTTAAGTCGCGGTCACTGCCATGACTACTCTGTGCTTAATGTGACTCCACTAATGCAGACATCAGATATACAATTGTTCACTTTTGAAAGACAATGTAAGCAGGACCACAGAAGAAATCACATAAAGACAACAGATCACAATTGGACATTGAGACCTGCAGTGTTCCACAGAGACACACTGTTTGAGACACCTTTTTTAAGTGGCTAAAACATCTACTAGCAGCAATGTCCTCACTGAGAGCCTGGTGGAAGGGGTGAGCGGTGGTGTGTGTTTCCATTATGGTATCGTTCGGTTTGGTACAGTACAGTACAGAGCAGTGCGGTACAATGAAGTACGGTGCAGTGCAGTACAGTGCAGTGCAGTACGGTACAGTACAGTGCAGTACAGTGCAGTACAGTACGGTGCAGTACAGTACGGTACAGTGCAGTACAGTGCGGTACAGTGCAGTACAGTGCGGTACAATGAAGTGCAGTACAGTGCAGTACAGTACGGTACAGTACAGTGCGGTACAATGCAGTACGATACAGTGCAGTACAGTACGGTACAGTGCAGTGCAGTACAGTACAGTGCGGTACAGTACAGTGCGGTACAGTGCAGTGTGGTGCAGTACAGTCCTGGGTCAGGAGAACATTATCTTTACTTGGTAGACGAGGTGTGGGCTGTGACGCTGTACCGATGCAACGACAGTCAACGCCGACATTGAATGTGATGCAATCCCATGTGAGAAAATGGGAGTGATGCTTTTCTGTCGTGGGTGGAGTCGGTCTAGCTTCACCCTGACCATACCCTACCATTTTACTCTAGTACCCCAAGGGAAGGGTGCCGGTGGTGGGGGCTGGATATTTTGGTATTCTTCCTAATACTTACTGTACTGCACCAAACTGAACCGTTCCTTTCAATGGAAACACGGCTTTTGTGTCAGCACCTCATTCTGTTTAAAAACTTAAATGCTAACATTAGCCACATAGTGGGCAAAACTTTCTTTATAGCCCCTTTTAAGTATGGCCCCAAGACTCCAATATGCAAGCACAGATTGAACGATTATTAAAACGCTCCATCTAAATGCAGATGGATGTTACCTTTGGCTGAACAGCTTGTCAGGTTTCATGTCTTGTTCATAATAACCGAGCGAGACGCTGCAATTTGCAATAAATATCATATTTTCCAGCAGAGCAGCTGATTGTTGGTTCTGTCTTCATTAGGGTGCCTGAGGGTCAACTGGGACTGAAATGAGTCTGTGTGGATTTGGCTGCCCTCCACATAGCCTGTTCACTCACTCACTCACTCACTCACTCACTCACTCACTCTCTTACACGTGCACACACACACACACACACTGCATGGCTCTCTGTGTAGCATTGATACAAAGACAAGAAGCTTTACGTCTGGAATACATGTGACAGGTCTGCATCGCCTGCTCTGGCTCTATGGAACTTGTGGTTTCGGGTCCGTCCCACAAAAAGGACCAAAACCAATGGTAGCTCAGTGGAGCGAGACGTTCCTCGACTGGAAGGTTGCAAGTTCGATTCCCAACTCCGCCAGTGTGAACATGTATGAAAGAAGTGAAAAGGTGGTAATGTTCTTTTTCGGCCCATTTGCATTTAGCTGAGAAATATCTTCATTCTTTTCTTTGTTACGCGCCCACCAATGACACTTGGTCCTGTTCGTCCTCAGCTGTTGGGCAATGTGTGACCCGTTCAGTTAGTTGTTGTGTGATTGTGTCCACTTTAACTCCCATCACTGAGTTGGGGCTTGTCCATGGTCTAGTGGAAGGGGAACTTGGAGGGTTGCTGGGTTAAATCCAGACAGGTCAATTGCTGGGGTGCCTTCAGTGTGCTGGTCCCACTGCCATATACTTACATACTCCAACATTTAACATTTAACTAACATCTCAATATTTATTTGTGTATTTGGCGACAGCACAATCCTAACCCAATCACAACACGTTCAGCTGTATTTCAGTTCAGTCATGATTCTGTGAACAAATCTCTTTAATGAACTCATTCTAATGATCCAGTGCACCCAAAAAAGCTGCTTTGCCCGTCACTAGTTTGTGTTTTTGTGCTATGGAGACCCCGCCCACATTGAGTAGGTACTTTTGAAGTAATAGAAAATGCCCTGCCTCTAACAAACCAAACCTAGTGGAGTATAGAGACGAGTATTCCTTGGACAAGACGTCCTGCTTCATTTCAAACCTCTGGTTGGATGCGTTCCCCGCTGGTGTTTTGTTGAGCAGCTTGTGACGCGTCGATGTTCCTGCAGTTTGGACCGCAGATTTCTCAACAGATGTGGAGCGCCAAGATAAGCCTCTCATTTGCTGACAGTTGTGTCCTGTTTCCTTCCTCCTCACCATCCTGTCTGCTAAATATGAAACAACAGCAAAAACGTCAAAGCGCTAACAAGCTTGTGATGACAAGGTTTGAAAAAAAAACAAACCTGTAAATCTGAACCACTAACGTTTGTAATTCTTCAGAGTAAAAACCTGGACCACATCCTCTGTAAACTGCCACACAGACCATACACCCTTAGAACACCTTTAGGATTTTAAAGGGATAGTTTCGGGGGGTTTGAAATGCGGTTCACTTCTGAGAAGCAGCCAGAAAAACTGCTTTTAGACAATTAACAAAAGGGTCACCTCATAAAACTGACCCCATCTTAAGTGTGCATTGTGTAAAGAGTAGGTTTATTGCTTTCTTTTGCTATAACAAAGCCTTTTCGGACAGGAAATTAAAGTTTGTGTCACTTTGAAAACTTCTCACACGCTGCACCAGATTCCACTGATAAAAACAAGCATTTGATCTCACAGAAGACAAGGCTTCATGCTGATGAACTGCTTTGTGCAAACAACAGTCACAAAACAACACACTTTAACATGCAGACGGGAGCTGCAATAGATGAACAACATCACAACAACACGTTATGAATGGACTTTGGTGCAGTGGACTGAGGGGTTTACAAAGCACTGACTAACAGCAAGAAAGTACACACTTAAGCTGATGAAGACTTTTGTTAAGCAGTTCAAAAATCACAAACTGTCACTTTATTATTCATGTTGATGTGAGTTTATGTTCATTTACCTGCTAATAATCAAAATACAGCTTTTTTTATTATTACTGATTCTCAACATGCAGCCGTTTTCATTTCAAACATTTCAGTACAATCACATCAGAGGAGTAAAACGAAGTCATGTGACACACACACACACACACACACACACACACACACACACACACACACACACACACACACACACACA